>NW_011888789.1:2494449-2500203 GCF_000151845.1 Pteropus vampyrus | reverse complement strand
AGGGCTCAACAAAGGAACAATGGATTCTGCCAGCACTTCTAGGGTAAAGCTGCCCCTCCAGCCCTTGCCCTGAAGCCAGACAATTTTGTTACTCTTGATATGTCCCTGGTGCCTTTCAAACTTCTACTCTGGTGCTGGAACTCAGAGTGAGTGAGTCTGCCAGCAAGGAAGTCTGTGCGTGGACCCTTTAAGAGGAGTTCCTGGGACTTCAGCAGCCCTCCATCTCTCTCAGCCATAATTCCACTGATTTTCACAGCCAGAAGTTTTGAGGACTTCTCTTCCCAGCACTGGAACCCTGGGCTGGAAAGTCTGGTTTGGGGCTGAGACCCTTGCTCCTCAGGAGGGACCTCCACAGCCAAAATATCCCTCCCGATTTTTAACCGCCGCATGCCAGTGTGGGACCAGCCTATTCTGCATTTCCACCCCTCCTGCCGATCTTGAAGTGGCTTCTTCTGCATGTCCTTAGTTGTAGGACTTTACAGCTAGACTTTAGGCGATTTTCTCTGATGGTTGTTCTGTAGTTTGGTTGTAATTTTCATGTGGTCATGAGAGAAGACAAGCAAAGCTTGCCTACTCTGCTTTCTTGACCAGAAAAATCAATATTTTTTTGATTGATATGAGATAGCTTGTGAGAGAATTTCATTTTCCATAATTGCCTCTCTAAATATTCTGCGGAATAGGCAAATAAAAAACGCGAAAGAGGCTATTTCTCTTTTATATCTGCCCACATCACAACTTGAACCTAAAAACTTTTATCTTCCTATTCTTCTTCTTCCATTCTGTGTTCCTCTATTATCTCTACTCCAACATTCTTTCTAACTTCCCTTTCCTTCTAGCCAGCCAGAAACTGAAAGCCTAACTTGCTCTGAAAGTTAACCAAATCAGAAGAAGACCCTTATGGTGGATCTTAAACCCTGATCGTGGTCTGAACTGAGAGTATTTTTAAAAGACTTTCCAAAGCCTATGTAGAACAGAAATTTAGAAAGTGATTTGCACTTCAAACCCTTGATGAATAAAACTAAAGGGAAAAAAAGGATGTGGGAAATCAATAGAGCTGCATGAATTGTGTATCAAGCATTTAATTTTCCATTGACCCTTTAACTCCCAAAGAATCTTACTGAGGAATATTCTTTGTGACACAACACCTATATTGGGGTGTGAAAAGAGTTATTGAAAAACATCACATGAGTATAATCTCTGTCACCTTCAAAATGATTGCTTGGTGTCACCAGAAGCCTTCAAGTGGAACCTTAACAACATTTTAAACAAAATTACTCACCCCCAGTATGACAAATTGATCACCGTACTTTATCAACATTGGTGAGAAAATTTATATTAAGATTGCCAAGGATGTCTCTGGGTGCACGTTCCATCTACACCAGATTAATCCTGGTAAAACTGTAGAGATGGGCATAGACAAGAACTCAAATCTAGGGGTGCCTTTGAACACTTAGAAATGGGCTCATACAATTATACCTTACCATGGAGTTTGAATATCCTAGTAACATATGCTAATTTTCAAGGTGGATTAAAACTTTGTTTACCAGAAAGGCATGGCTCTGACTGTAGCAAAAACGTTGCTTGACTTTGTATTTTCAACCTGAGAAATTCCAACCTCTCTCTCCACTAATAGAGGCATTCATTGTATTGGAATAGTTGCTAGAGAACTTTGCAAAGCCTTGCTATTTATTTAGAAATGTTATTGTCCCTATCATTCTCAATCCTCATGAAAAGTAGAGAAAGTCAATGGTATTTTTAAACTGGAATGAGCACTCATTGACTCTCATCATAACAGCACATCATAGATCTTTACTTAAGGTTGCATATTTCACCCTCAGTTTTGGACTCTGCCTTTCTTTGGGCAGATTTAGCAGAACACCACAAGGGATTCATGCAATATTATCAGTCTTATCACCAACAAATATGAGTTGCATTTTCTTAATATTCTTCCAAACAGCCTCTACATGACCTAAAAAACAGAAACTTCATCTTCTGGAAAATACATCATTAAAAAAAAAAAAAAAAGCCTAGGACCAACAATAGAAAAGAGCTCTCATGTAATTTTGACCCCTAGAACAGCAATTAAACTCAAGAAAGTAAATACCCATGTTTGTATTTGCCTGGTAAAGAACACAAGGTTTAACCCACTGACAACAGGATTGATATTCCTATAGGAGATTTAAAATTATGGGTTCTTCAGAATTTTTTAGAAGCAGATGGTCTTTGGATGGAGAGAGTGTCCGCCATAGATCTTTGTGTCAAAATGTCAAGACAAAGCCAGCTTCCACCCAAGATGTACAGAACTAGATTTAGATGACTATGGCTATGCTTGAATCTGCATGCTTTTTTTCCTAATCTTTAGTTGTTTTCTTTCATGATTGTAGGCTTAAGGTTCTGGATAGTTGACCAACAATTGTTATTTCTTAACCAGTGAATACTGTTTGATACTGTTTTCTCTATCTTTAGTCATAACTTGCTATGACTCAAATACTGGGAGAAATATATTCATGATTTGTCCAAAAAAACAATAAAGCTCTGTGTTTTGCACACATTTCCCTATGAGTGCCAACCAGTTTGTGCCAGTCCTTTGTTTAGAAATATTTGGTTTCATTCACAATTGGACTCAACCATGAACAAGCTTGTTATGTGGAAGAGAACACAACAGGACAGGTAACCCAAATCAAAACTCCTTAGAAAGAAATGCTTCTGCTTCCACTGAAACCACACTCAGAGACCATTTCTCAGAGATAACGTCTGTAAACAAACTTTCCTGGAGGAAAGATTCGGAAAGGGAACAAGGAACAGATGGTTTGTATTTAAGACCTGTCTCACATTTACAGACCTCACGAAGAAGGCTTACTATGGAGGTAACTCTCCATTGCCTATCAGATTAACCCCGAGTGACCTTTAGTGAACTTATCTTCACTGCATGGGGGTTTATGTGACTACTAAATCAGTTAATATATGTAAAGAATCTAAAATAATACTTGGCAGTTTAACAATCTCTCGATAAATTTTGGATACAGCACAAATAATAATTATAAATTACCATATAGTTGTGTTATTCCTGTCTGATATATTTGTTTTTTATTTCTTCCTTACATTTGTTATATTTTTTTCTGTTTTTAACCTTGTATTTAAATGATTTTTCAAATGGATTTAAAATTCTAACATCTAGTATTTTTTGTTAAGCATATTGAAAATGTTATTTTATTGTATTTCTCTATCAAATATTACTACCAAGAAATCTGAGAACAATAATAGTTTATAGCTGTATAGTGCCTATCATGTGTCTGGCTATATTTTTATGGTTTTACATATATTTAGAGTATTTAGTACCTTCAGCAATCTGATGACATAGAAATCATTATGATCTGTATTATATGAATGAAGAAATTGAGCTATAGAGATGGTAAATATCTTGTTTAATGTTTTTTAATGTTTTAGAGCTAGTGTTTTTCAGACCCTGGATTCAAAGCAGTCTGGTTCCAGAGTCCAGGAGATTAAATGCTACCCTCTGCTGCCTCTTTAAGAATGTTGAGATGATGCTTTTCCTTGTTAGATAATCTGCCTTTTCTTGTAGACTTTTAGAATGGTCTCCTTGTCTTTGACATTATTAAATTTTAGTATAACATGTCTATAGTGATTTATTTGTAACCACTTTGGCACACTTTGGGTCCTTTCAATCTGAGTGCCTGTAGGTATGTGTGTGTATGTGTATATATGTTTGTGTGTGTCATTTCTGTGAAATTATGGGTCATGTGTCTTCAAATAATTTATACAAACTGTTTTCCCCTTATGATTTTTAGGACATATATACAGAAATTGACATTTTTACCTTTATTCTCATGTGTTAACTTTTGTATTCAGTCCATCTATTAATCTTTTCCTAATGCATACTAGAATTTTCCCCTGATTTTGAACTTAATTTTCATTGTTTATATCAATGATTTTTCTTTCTCTCTATGCATATATACAGATATAATTTTTTCAATAATACATATTGTATAATTCAGTTTTTGACATTTCCTTATGATTATTACCAGGATTATTGAAATTCTGCCATTCATCAATTGTGATTACACATCCAAATTCTGCCTCCTGCCTCTCTGGTTTTCTCTCTTCCTCTTTAAACCCACTTGAAGTGTTTGGGTATTCCAACTCATACTTTTACCCACAGGCTTTACTCTATAAATTTCTTCATCCTTTCCATTGGTCTTTCAAAAACCCATAACTGCTTATGTTTCTCTATGCTTAAATCCCAGCAACAGCTCCCTATTATCAACAAGATGAAACACATGCGTGTTTGCATGGTTGATTTCTCCATAGACTGCTCTCCACCCTCCCCAGCATGCTCTGTCTTCTAATATTAAATCACTTGGAATTCTTTGAATAAACTTTGCCTTCGTTAATGTCTAGCACATTTTATGTCCTAATAAGTGTTTCTTTAATGAGTAAATATGACTACCATTTAGTATGTTAAAAATAAACAGTGAGATTTCAGTTTCTTCTAATGGTGGAGTGGGTTGGTCAGACTAAGCCAGCTGCAGGTAGCAATTATAAAATCTGTTCCATTGCCTAACTCCCTCAAATCCCTCAACTATTTGAAGTCACTGAGAGAGTTTCCAAAATCAGACGAAACTGAAGGAGTGTCTATTCTTGAAAGACAAACTGAAACAAACCTGCACTACGAGAAATACTAATAGAAGCTTGCCAGGCTGAAAGAAGATTACACAACGGATAGTCACTTGGATCTAAAGGAAGGAATAAAGATCACCAGAATTGTAAATATGTAGTCAAATATTTAAAAATTTAAAAATATGTAAACACACATATAATTTATTAATTTCTTTAACAAAGCAATAATTATAACATTGAGGGAATCGTGATGTGAGTAGTTGTAGCAGATATAACAATAGCACGAAGAACAAATATAACATTACTATACTATAGCAAGGTTTCTTTATTTTATATCAAATAGTACAATATTAACACTAAGTAGCTTGTGTTCATTTAAAGGTACATATTATAAACTCTAGAAGATCCACTTTAAAAATAACAAAAAGCACTGAAATGCTAATTGAGACATCAAAATAAATACTAAAAAGTTTAATTTTCCCAAAAAGAAACCAAATAATGAGGAACAAAAAACAAATAAGAACAAAAGAAAAAAAATAGTACAATGTCAGACCTAAATCAAATCATATTAATAATTATATTAAATATAAATGACTAAACACTCCAATAAAGATTTTTAGATTGAATAAAGAAGCAATACCCAGCATATAGAAATGTTGTCTATAAGAGACATACTTTAATTAAAAGAACACAAACAGATTGAAAGTTAGAATTTGGGAGAAGATATGCCATGTAGACTCTAATATTAAGAAAGCTGGAGTGGCTATATTATATGTTGGGGAAAATTAATTTCTAGACAAGTGTTACCAGAGGTAAAGAGGGACATTGAAAATGGCAAAAGGATCAGTGCATCAGGAAAACTTAAAAGTTATAAATATGTATGATCCTAAAACGAGCTTCAAATTACTGACAGGCCAAAAGAAAAGTAGACAAACTCAGAATTATTGTTGAAGACTCCAACACCCCCTTTTCATTAAAAGAAGTAGACATAAGGAATCAGTAATGATATGTAAGATGTGAATGATATCATTAGTCATGTTGGTTAATTGACATTATTAATCATGTTGGTATATGTATATGTGTGTGTGTGTGTGTGTGTGTGTATAAACATTAGCA
>NW_011888789.1:2457097-2491178 GCF_000151845.1 Pteropus vampyrus | reverse complement strand
GGGTCTAGGCATTTTTCTGTTTTGTTTTAGGAAGCTGTTTTTGTTGCTAGTGAGTTGAGGTAAAAATCTCAACAGTAACAACAAAAACTAAATTAATAATCTAATGATTAACTACCCAAAATTATTATGATGAAATATTCCAAAATAGACCACATACACATTATGAACAAATCCACCCAATATTTCATAAAGCTAATCTGACCCTTGGGAAACTTCGGGAGTATGCTGTTTTTATTACATTTTTTCCCCATTTTACAGAGACTAGTATATGGTACAGAAATATAACCATTGTGAATGGTTATGTCTAGAGGTATTAAATTTGTCACTGTCACTTCAGCCCTCTGGAGGCCTCATTCTATTATGAAAGTGAATTAGATTACACTGACTTTCTTGTTCCTCACAATTCATAACAATTGCTGCCCAGTGTATAATTCTGTTAAAGATGATGTCAAATTGAATATATAATTCTAGTTTGCGAAATTTAAGAGTATGTTTTATGGTTTTTG
Organism: Pteropus vampyrus; assembly: GCF_000151845.1. Lineage (NCBI taxonomy): Eukaryota > Metazoa > Chordata > Mammalia > Chiroptera > Pteropodidae > Pteropus > Pteropus vampyrus. The sequence continues at coordinate 2,490,672 of NW_011888789.1, read as the reverse complement.
ATTTCTAATTGTTCAACTTATACTTAAGCCATAGTCACTACTTGATACCTTATAACTAAGGACTAAATTGTAACTTACTTACCAAGGACCAACCTTAAGTAAAATAGGCACCAGATAGAGTCAAAAAATAAATTGACATGTAACAGAACCACAAAAAATTAATGGGTCATCATTTTGGCAACAGATTGTGAGTCACGATCATTATTTATAATTTACTCGTTCTGTGTTTTATTTTTACTTTGCCCTCAGCACCCCAGCTGGCCAGGATTCATTACCAGATGATATGACCTAAACCTTTATTCCAGCAAATTCTGAGCACTTTTTGGTTCTCCTTGTATGGGGTTGTAATAGTCTTCAATTAACTTTTTCTTTTTTCTTTTCTTTTCTTTTCTCTTCTCCTTTTCTTTTCTTTCCTTTTTTCTTTTCTTTTCTTTTCTTTTCTTTTCTTTTCTTTTCTTTTCTTTTCTTTTCTTTTCTTTTCTTTTCTTTTCTTTTCTTTTCTTTTCTTTTTTCTTTTCTTTTCTAAGACTTTATTGGTGGAGAGGACAGTTTTAGCCTTACAATAAAATTAAGAGGAATGTACAGAGATTTCTCATAAACACTTGTCCCCACATATGCATAGCCTCCCCCATTATCAACATCACTTATCAGAATGGTACTTTTTTTTTTTTTTTTTTTTTTACCAAGGATGAACCTCCATTGGCACATCATAATTATTCAAAGTTTATAGTTTACTTTAGGGTTCACTCTTGGCATTATACATTCTATGGGTTTGAACAAATGTACAATCACATGTACCCATTATTATAGTATCATACAGAGTACTTTCACTGCCCTAAAAACCTTCTATGCTTTGCCTATTCATCTTTCCCACTTCCACACCCCTGGAAACCACTAACTGCCCTTTTTTTTTCAGAATTTTGCTTTTTCCAGAATGTCGTGTAGTTGGAATCATACAGTATGTAGCCTTTCAGATTGGCTTCTTTCACTTAGTAATATGTATTTAAGATTCCTCCATGTCTTCATGGCTTGATAGCTCATTACTTTTTAGTGCTGAATAATATTCCATTGTCTGGATGTACCACAGCTTATTTATCCTCCTAAGGGACACCTTAGTTACTTCCAAGTTTTGGCAGTTATGAATAAAGCTGCTGTAAACATCTGTGTGCAGGTTTTTGTGTAACATAAGTTTTTGGCTCCTTTGGGTAAATATCAAAGAGTACTATTTCTAGATCATATGATAAGAGTATGTTTCAATGAACTTCTTACCCTCAGATACAGTATTACTAGGAGGTACCCTAGAACCTCAATATTCAAAAGGTGGCCCTCCAACCCAGCGGTCCCCAACCTTTTTGGCACCAGGGACCGGTGCTCCTATGAAATTCTAATGCCCAATGATCTGAGGTGGAGCTGAGGTGGAGCTGAGGTGGTGATGCTAGTGCTAGATGCAGATGAGGCTTAGCTTGCTCTCCTGCTGCTCACCTCTTGCTGTGTGGTCCAGGGAGGAGGCGGGGGGGCGGGGCACGGCGTGGAACCCTTGCTCCAACTAACATCCTGAGCATCATCTAGGAGCTTGTTAGAGATTTGGGACCCGATGCCCTAAACCATACCCATTCAATCTAAATCTGCATTTTAAGCAGATTCCCCAGGTGGTTTATACATGTTAACTGCCCTTAGAGAATTATTGGAGTTCTTGATGTAGAGTTCTCTGCCTCTATTATGCAGCAGCAAGCCTACTTCCCCTCTGTAACCCTTATGCATCGTCATCAACATGGTATCTCTTAGTGGTCACTTTTGCTTTCTACTTCTGAGACACCTTATACAACATAGGAGTTAGGAGTGCTTCAGGTCTGAGGTAGAGTGGCAACTCTAGGTGGAGAGAATTGAGGGGTTGATAAGCCCTCAGATGTCCCCACTATTGCAATAGGCGTTTGACATCTCTTTTGCTTAAGGCAGTATTGTTGAACCTGCACTCTGTAAAATGTTGGTGTGCCTTGGAGGGTCCTCGCAGCTGCCCTTGAATGTCAAAGGCAGAGTGAAGGCTGGCTGGACTCCAGATCCATAATGCCTCAATCAGGGCAGCTCCTTCTGTGTCCATCTGATATATTAGAGATCCATTTAAGCTTTCTTTGGAAAAACAAAACAAAACAAAACAGTTTTTGGTAAATAAAAGCAAAAGTTAAAAATCTCTGGCTTGACACATAACCAGAAGCCATTAAGTTAATACAGTTCTCAGGAGAGGTAACATATTAACCCATTATCACTTATTGCTTCCGGAAAATAATTCAGTTTATCAGATTGGTTACTAAGAGAGATCAGGGTGCTGAAAAGTTAGTCTAGAAAGTTAATTTTTAATGGTAAAAGGCATGGCAAGACTGACCAAACTTTAATAATACAGAAACTGGATAATCAGAGAATTATTTGCGGAGGAAGCTAAGGGTAAGAAATAGATTGATTAAGGGGATTGTGTGTGTGTGTGTGTGTGTGTGTGTGTGTGTGTGTGTGTATGTACACAGATGTAGATAAAAACTAAATTTGTCTTGTCTTGGATTCAATAAACAGTATCACATAGTACTTTCTTTTTAAAGAACCACAGCAGGAATTTTTCTTCAGGCTTACTATTAGAAAAACATATCGTTTGCCAAAGTAACTGGTTTATTCTTATCTTATAGTCACTATGAATATTTCATCAGATTGTGTTTCTCTCTTTTCTCTGCCTGCTATAAAGCTCATTGCCAAATATTTGACCTACCTCGGGCAGTGATGAAATAAAATTTGTATTATTGGCCAGGCTTTTCCTCAGCTTTGTGTTGTTTCACTACTATTTTCTCTCTGTTCCCTGGCCCTCCTTGTCCCACTCTTAAACTGATGCTATATATCACTTTAAATTTTTACTGTGCCTTTTTTTATCACTGTTTGTTTATAAAGATTAATTATGTCACCACAATGAAAAAGGTGACTATGCCAAAGAAAATATTCTATGAAATAATTATTTTTAGAAACCATGTTTGCTTTTAATATGGAAATGGACATATACAGAAAAAACAAGTTTGTGTGATTAAAAAGGGGGTACTGTTCTTCTTTGTGAATATGGGCCATGACTAATAATTGTGAGAGTCATTTTAAAAGACTGGCTATATTAGAGGTTGCAGCTTAAAATCAGCTGACGTCCCAAATCAGACACATGAATTCTATTATATATTAAGTTTAATTGGGAGTTGTATATGTAGTAATATATATTATTTATGAATTTATTTTTTATTTAGAATTTTAAATTAATATGTAAAATTACCTGTAACAGAAGGTACGAACCCAGCTTAACATCCTCTTCTTAGGTACGAAAGGATCTAAGTATAAATTTATTTGAGAACGAAGAAGTGGGAGTGCAGGTCAATAGAATAGTGTTAATTGTGGTTTCAGGATTAGATTTTATAATCCCACACCAATTCAAACCCAGGATCAGAGAAGGAATGGGGTTGCAGCTTATCCACAATATTTGGTCCTAGCCAGCACTCATCTACTTTTCGTAACTTCATGTTTTCGTTATGTCATAAGGCTCTATATCAAAACCATAGGGGAAAACAAAACTAGCTCTGGCTTTTTATATATCAGCATTCAGTAAGAAGAAAGGATAGAAAATTATCTGAAATCATTTAAGCTTCTAGATTAGCCTTGTTCATGGAAATATAATGTAAGCCACATATGTGAGCCACAAAGGTAATTTTAGATTTTCTTGTACCCATCTTATAAAAAGTAAAAGATATTTTTTTACCCAAAATATACAAAACATCTTTATTTCAACATGAAATTAATATAAAATTATTAAATTGGATACTTATTTCACAGCCTTTTTATTGTACTAAGTCTTCAACACCTGGTGTATCACAGATATTGATAGTCATAGCACATCTCAGTTTGAACTAACTACATTTCAAGTACTTAGTAGCCACGTGAAGCTAGTGGCTACTGTAATGGACAGAACAGTTCTAGACCATTATTCTGCTGCCCCAGTGGTAAACCCACACCATCTAGCAATATTTTTTTCCTAACTGCCATCTACTATTTCCGAAGGAGGTCCGCAATGATTAAGGACTTTGTATAACAATTCACAGTTTCATCTTTTACTCTAACTCTGAATTAGATATATGATTTCAATGTTTATGTGGGTAAGCAACTCACATTCTAATGTTCAGTTCCTTGGTCTCTTCAAATCAAACTCATTTCATCTCTCTTCGGCTTCCATCATCGTCTCTTAGGACAACATCATGGAATTTGCATTCAAATGAAACCATTATACCCCTAAAGTCTTATACTTCCGATGTGCCTCTCTCAGACCACAGCCTCCCATTCTTGCTACTTGGCCAGCCCCTCATCTCTGCTCTTTGGCCACATGGAGGGGACAGCTCTCAAACCCTCCACTTTTTCCCTTTAGCCCTTCTTTTCTGCCCAGTCACATTTATTTACTAACAATAGTACAAGTTCAAAGAGCCAAGTATAAAGATGGTCCAAGGAACATACCTTGCAGAACTAAAAGTTGCCTCCAGAAATGTGATATTCCCTCAGAATGGGTGCTTTGCCTGTGTTTTCTTTGTTTCCTCTTTACTAAGAGACCTGCCCCTACACTATTTTACTCCAAAGATGCTCAGATATATCTACATACTAGAAATAGCTCAACTTAGGTTTTATCTACCATGTGTCTCCATACACCCTTGCTGTGTGATTTCCATCAGCTCCATCAGTTTACATAGCATGCAGCCTGCTAGCTCCAGTAACAGCATTTGCAGTCCTGTCGTATCTCTTTAGTTCACATATTCCTTGTCTCTCATTTGGTTTCTCCAGATGTTGTTGCCTACTCCCAGCTCTTCTTGCATTTTCTCCCTTGCTTAATGTCTTTACTATCAAGGAGCTAGCCTTTGACAGCTTTGTTCCTTCACCCTGACCTTGTGCCTTATTACCAGTTTCAACTTCCTCTCTTTCAGGATAAGGTCCCACATGAGAAATCTCAGTTATCTTTCCTGCCTACCAATCTCTGTTGGGATTTCCTCAAAAGGAAGAGGAAATGAGATCTTGGTCCCTTCTTTCGTAGTCAGTTCCTTGTTCTTTTGCAAAGTTTCTTTACTCGTTTCCAGTAAATCTTTTTTTCTTTTTTCTCTTTCTTTTTTTTTTTTTTTTTGGCGAGACAACCCTTGGTTGACCGCACAGATTGCAAGGACCTTGTCCACTTACAATCCCTTATTTTTTATTTTTTATGCCTACAGCATCTGGTCTTCTTAGGTGGTCTCCCATCCAAGTACTAACCAGGCCTGACCCTGCTTAGCTTCCGAGATCAGACAGGATTGTGCTTGTACAGGGTGGCATGGCCGTAGACCTCTTTCCCAGTAAATCTTGAGTTGCTCTGTATTTCAAAGAGTGGGGCAGTCAGCAACTTTGTCAATGCCAAAAGTTTATTTCTTTGGGCTGATCGTTTTACCTACCAGTGTTCTTTTTATATGCAGTTGATTAAAAATTTTATTCTCTTTTCTTGGAAACTATACACTGTATAGTATACACTATATTGTCCATACGTGGACATGACTTCTGTTCAGACGGATTTGAGTATTATTTGACATTTGGTTTTTCTTATTGAATTAAAATAAATATTCTAAAATAAGATAAGGGTCTTATCTCAAAGAAAATAAGTGAATGTGATGTCCTGCCTTCTAAGCGACTATTATATTTTACTTTTCGTATTTATGTACACTGAGGAATGGATAAAGTGTCACCTGCAGTTAACCATAAGGATGCATTTTATCTAATAGCTCTAGCAGAGAATTTAGAGCATTTCCCCTGAACCACAATCAAGTGGTGTTAGTGGTGCTGGACCTACCAGTTGCATTCACATTGGGTCACTCCCCATGTGTGTAGCAAAACAATGGAACTGTAAAATGAAGAAAGAACAGAAATCTCTGTAGCATTTCCTCCTAGAGTTTATAAAGGCAAAGAAAAAGTGGAATTCTCTAAACCTGTCGCCAATGAAAAATCTGAGCTTAATTCTGTTTAGTAAAGAACAGGAGAAGAAGGCTAATCTTGTTTTCTAGACACTCAACTCTCTTTGCTAGGCTTTTTTACTTCACATTTTTGCCTGAGAGTCTTTTAAAGAGAAAATCGTATTTCAAAGTGACTCTTTAGTGATACAAACACAATCCTGAATACATCAGTGTCACAGTAATTGTGTTCAAAATTAACGATAAGCTGAGCATGCACTGAATGCCTTTCCTCAAAACGGCATTAATACTCATAAGGCACACAGTTTTAGTGACACATTCACTGGTATTTTATCTACAGCTATGACAAGACAACCATGTTAAATAGAAATATAAAAAGATATATAAATGATAAAAATAGGAAACATAGATTTTTCTTAAACATTTATGGGCATCAGAAATGTTCCATGAAAATTTCGATTCAGCTCTCTTTTGCTTTTAGTTAAATATCAAATCAATGGGATAAGCATTTCATTACTGACTGGTGGATTTTTATATCACAAATTAGTGTTTCCTCTTCCCTGGTTGCCAGCTTCATACCACCAGACTTGTTAAAGGTCAGCCAGCCAGCCTGGAACTCATATTTCATTGAGCACATTTTCTCTTCCTAGTTGTGTATCACTCTACCCAATGTAGATAAAGAACATTTTAATGCTATTGTAAGATAAACTCCATTGTTACCTTAAAGTTGATTGATAAGGTAGAATAAGCAATTAATTTAAGAGTGTATTAAGTCCTATTTTATCAAAGATCAGATTCTTTGGATTAAACATAACTGAACTTGAATCAGAGCTCTGCCTGTCTCTTGTTCTGTGAATTTAAGGGTGTTATTTGTTTCTTCTCTTTAGAAAGTGGAGGGAAAACACTAAACTTTGAGGCCAACTGACCACTGCTGTGGACTGAATGTTTGTGCCCCGTCAAAAGTCGTATGTTGAAATCCTAACCCCCAAATGGTAATGATATTAGGAGGTGGGGCTTTTGGGAGCAAGTTAGGTCATAAAGATGAAGGCCTCATGAATGAGATTAGTGATCTTATAAAAGAGATCTCAGAGAGCTTGATAATGTTAGGACATAGCAAGTAGGAACCAGGAAGCAGTACCTCACCAGACACTGAATGCTCCTGTGCCTTGATCTTGAACTTCCCAGACTCCAGAACTGTGAGAAATAAATGTCTGTTATTTATATGCCACTTAGGTAATGGCATTTTGTTATAGCAGTCTGGAGGGGAGAGACAACTGCTTATAAAATTTTTTCACACTGTAACCAAGGTGCTTTTTAAAAATAAAAATCAAATATTTATTGGCTTGTTTAGAATACATCAGTTAGTTTGCATCACACTTAGAAAAAATCTGACTTCTTCCCCTAAACCTCAGAGCCCTCTGATCTGACCTGGTACTTGCAAACTTCTCGTCCACCACTCTCCCTGTCAGTGACCATATCTTAGACTTCTTACCTCATTCCCACTATTTATCAATTGCAGGAGGCTCACGTCTGCTTTGGACAGCTTTTTACATAGCCTATGCATGCCTGAAGCCTTCTTGTGTTTCACTTGGCTAGTCCTCCTTTCCAGGTCACAGCTAAACTAAGCCTGGGCAGCTCCATGGTAACACTGCCTGCCACTGCCTAGTTTCAAATACATTTTCAATTAAATGATTAGCACAAAGATTATTAGCAGGCCCTCTCCACTAAAATGTAAGCTTCACGAGAGTAGACACTTTTAAAATGAATTGGCATATACCCAGTAGCTAGCAGTACCCAAGATATCCAGAAATCATCCAAGTGGTACATTTGAATCTTACTGGTTCTATTTTAACTCTGGCTGAAATGATGTGACTGTGATCAGAACAGCATTTAGAGTGGGTCATCCGAAATTCTGAGTGTAGTGTAGAGAGTGACTGGGCAGTATTTGGGACACGAGAGCCGATCAGTGAGAAATTTAGGATCAGAATAAGATGTAGAGTGGCACTATTTGAAACCAAAGAAGGTAAAGAGTGTAAGAAGTTCACAATGTAGTTTTGGGAACTATAAGTGATGGCTACCACTGACCATTCCTCAGAGCCTGGGGTAATGAAGCAAGCAGAATCCCATCATAGCTCCATCATCACTGCTGTGATGGGATCCCTGAAACTGCTTTGGTCAGACATAATCCAGCAGTTTAGACTTCACAACCAAGGACCTCCTAGTTTATGAATCAGACACCATTCACACTATGGTTTTCCTGGCATGGATCCATGTTATGAGGGAAAATTTGAGAGTAATTCCCCAGTTTCTTAGATTAGGGAACTGGTCCCTGCCTGCTCCCCATCACTGATGACACCCCAACTCCAGGGAACTTGTTAAAAAGTAACTATTTTACTTTTGCCAGAACTTTGTCAGAGCAATAAATTTTTGTGCTAAGTATGTTTGAGAATACTTAGAAATAAAATAGGAGTGCTGATGAGAAGAATATCTGGAATACAGTATATAAATTCTTATGTGCTGGAAGACACACTAGGAAGTAAGTTGTGCAATCAGTTTAATAAATATTTGCTAAGTTCTTATATAAATAATTTGGTTTTCCAGGGGTCACAGAGAGTTCTCATGGGAATGTATAATGGGATAAAAATGGATCCATAGAAATGGAACATAAAATTAATTAAAATAATTATCCATGAAAGTAACTTAGCTGACTTAGCAAGTCAGAACTATACCCCACAAACAAATGCCTTAGTTCTTTATAAGGACTTTATTCTCCAATAATATTGGCCTAAAGCCCTAAATAAAATTTGGTTAAAAAGTAACGCGGATTACTTTTTTGTTTGTTTAAAAAGTACTCTTAAATTGAATGTTACAAACTGTTTTGGAAAAAAAATAAAACTGTTTTAAAAATTGGCAAAATTTTTATTCTGAAGTTAAGACTTTTCATCAAATAGTTTACATTGCTATTTTAGATGTTTGCTTTTGAAAATGAGTTTGCTCTCTTTACATGCTATAAAGCAATATGATCCCAAATCAAATTAAGTTACTTCTTTGTTTTCTCTTTAGTTTTAAAATTTAAAACTCTTGATATTTATTATAATTTTCTCCTTCATAGGGAATTGTCACTGCATAGTACCCAGTAGATGAAGAGCTGAATGTGCTGTGGGAGAGTTTGGGCAGAGTTTGGGCTGGGTCCAAGAAGAGTTCAAGCCCAGAGCAAAATCCCTGCCTCACAATGCTGACAGAGGGAAACAATTAAGCTTCTTATGTCTTTGCAGTGATTTCTGACACTAGCTACCTGGAGCTGGGTCATACTTCATGGGTTAAGGACACAGTCCTCTACAAAACTACTCTCACTTCAGGTACCAGCCCCAAGTTCAGACACCAGCCTAGGCTATCTTCACTTCTGACAAGACGGCTAGAAATTTGGGAGTTCCCACTACCCTTTTACGTTTGATAATTCACTAGAATGACTCATATAACTTAGGAAAGTGCTATACTTACCATTACAGTTTTATCATAGCAAAAGACTATAAATCAGAACCAGCCAAAAGGAGCTATAGGATGGGATCTGGGGGTAGACAAATTTGAAGCTTTCATTTTCTCTCTCTCTGGAGTTTTCAATGGCAATTACCTGCTTGGGCACTTCCATTTGTGATAACATTCAAGAGAATGCCAATCAGGGAAACTCACCTATGCTCAGTATCCATAATTTTATTGGAGCTTCATTACATAGGCATGATTGACACACAGCACAATGCCCCAAACCTCTAATCACATGGTTAATCTTTCTGGCCATACCTTCCTGGTAATCTCATTGAAATTGACTATCTAGGGGCTCACCATCATTCCATGAGTCACCTTGCTAACACCAACTATCCAGTGTGGTCCCAGGGACCCAGCATGAATACAAAGATACTCCTCTTACTTGGGAAGTCACAAGAACTTAAGGCATCCTCTTGGGAAATGGCAACAAAGATCAGTCAAATTCTTTATCACATAGACTTACACAATTAAAAGTCTCTGAGTTTTTGAATAACGGGTTCAATATTTTGATGGTCTCTTCTTGTCTTGTTTCTCTTAATAATCACCTATAACCCTCTTTTTCTGCCTTCTGCCTTCTTCTCTAGGTTTCTTAGTAGTGACATCTAGTTTGTTTTCTTCCTCCAAGACTCAGAAACCAGGAAGACAACTAGATAATACAATGAATGACACTTACTAAAAAGCACTGCCCAGTAGGTGCCATTCTAAGTGTTCTACACATGTCTATTTGGTAATCATCACAACTATCTTATGATATACATATTGGTACTACCCCTGTATCATAATCAGATTTGCTGTATATATCAGAAAATTAAAACAAAACTAGTAATAATAACAAGAATGGCTTAACTGCATAAGAGTTTATGTTTTCAAGGAGAAAAGGTACAGAGGTTGGTGATCCAAGACTGCGAAAGTGAGTAACTCTGTGATATAGAGAACGTATTCTTCCTATGTTACTTTTCTACTATCTGCTGTTCTTCATCATGCAGATCATGATGGCTGCTCCAGTTCCAGACATCACTACTGCATTCTAGGGATTGGGTTGGAAGATGTAGATGACTTCTCCATTTAAAAACAATTTTCGAAAGGGCCATACAGCATATATGCAGATCTCTGATTTACAAAAGAATAGTCACAATACTACACCTGGTCACAAGAGAATGAGAACCAAAACTGTCTACTCACACATTCAGCCTGAACAATGGGAACAGAAATCATTCCTTACTATACATTGACATGATCTTTCTATTCTGCTGTCTTCACTAGCACTTTTGTTTTTACTCTTCCAGGACTTCCCAAACAAATGTTTAGATTATTATATAGGAACTTCCCTAAAGACCCTTAGTTCTTTTACGGAAAGTATTAAGAGACAACGTGCACCATAAAATTCTTCTTTTAATTCCTCTCCTCAAAGTTTTAGTCCTACCGTTTCCATCAACCCAGGACTGTTGTGTCTTGACTTATACCCAATTGTAATCAAATCCCTGATATGAAAAACTTGCCTTAAATCAAATTTCTAATTCTTTTTGAGATGGTATTCACCCTTACCATGTAAGCTAAATTTAACACTGCTCTACCATTTCTCTCTCTCTCTCTCATCATCTATTTATCATCATCATCTATCAATATCCATCTGACATCTATCTATATTTGATTTCTGTGTTGATATTTGAGAAGCCAACTATTGTCAAGAGGCTTGGAAATACAGTCTCTACTTGGGTGTATGACTAATCAAAATAAAATTGTGGTTTTGTTACTGAGGAGAAGAGGATACAAGTACTGAGCTAGATAACTAACAATTCTCTACCACTGAAACACCTCATTTTGCAGAACATTAGCTTGAAATACACAAGTAACTTTGAATAAGTAGTTCACCTGTAGAAAAATCTCTGTTTTCATAGGCATAATTTGTCTATGTATTCTAAGGGTAATATCTATGTATAGTAGTATATTGTCTGTTGATTCAACTAATGGTAATTATAGTCTTGAAAAGGGTAAAAATATAGGGGAAGTCTAAAGGAGAATAACTGCACTGGACTTTTAAAAACAAGTTTATCTCATTTAGAGAAATAAGATCTTTCAGAATTAGTACTTTACTCAATATAAATTAACCAGAGTACTAGAGTACTAGAAGGTAAAATTTATACTTATACAAAGGAGGAGAAATAAAAAATTTAAGGGCTTAAGTTTATTTTGAAGAGACATGTAAAGATAGATTAAGGGTCTTGGGTGGGAGTCCAACATAGTGTTAGCAGTATGGGTGCCTGATTAAGAAAATAAATTCACAGAACACTCATAATTGTGTCTCCCTTCTATAATGCTACTGAGAGCTTACGTCCTCCCTCTTTATAAAAACTGTGTGTTGTGAGTGCTATACGTGTATGTGAACCTCATTAAATGCAAATCTCTGTTGAGAGTAATATTTATGTTTCTTTCCAAGTAATTAAAAAGAAAACAATACAAATAAAGTTCATAAGGTCTAGAGAACATATTAAGTAAGTGTTTCCACTCCTAATTGCTTCCAGTATCTACTAAAATTCTAAAATGTTCCCTCCTTTTAGTAATAAGCAGGTTAAAATTAAACTTTTCAGTGATAAGAAGATATTCTTATGTTAGGTCTGTGTATCCCAAATTCTGGTAAAACTATGGTATGGTAGCTTAGTTTAAAAAAAAAAAAAGGACAGAAGTCACTTTCTGTGTAATTAAAGAATTTCTAGACTCGAAAGAATGTGTTGAAAAGCCAATGGGAATATGTAAGAACTATAACGAGCAGACCTAAGCCTTCGAGAAGGCTACAAAACTTCCAGTTCCACAGTTACAAAATAAGGCAAGAGAATGTGGCTTTTTAGCGATGCCCTCCTTCAAAGGCACTGACACATACATATTGATCAATATATAGAATATGTTTTCTTTAAAATTTATATATGTGCGTGTGTGAGTGTATACACACACATGCACATGTATATGTATATACACACACAAATATATGTTTAGCGTGATGTTTACTTAAGAGAAAGTTCAGGTTATATAACTCTTGACCAGGTCATATTTAGCTATGAGTATGAGATGTAGTTAATTTAGGTTAAGACTGTTCCTTTCCAAGCTCCAAAAAAGAAAAAAAAGAAATTGAGAGTGCACTCTTCTTCATGAGTATATGAGATCATTATTATTGAATTAATAGACACTTCTACTCTTACTACAAACTGCAAAGCACCCAGTGCATAATGCAAACAATGCAAGGGTTTTTAGCCATTATGAAATTTACTTTGTGTGTGCTGTTTTGAATTTAATGTTTTTAATTTTGTCAAATTCTTTACCAAAATATTTTTAAACCTTTGACAAAAATGCTTATATTCAAAGTGTAAACCAAAGACACAAAGGCCAAGAACCACATGTGGAAATGTAAAACACACATTAAAAAAAAAATTTAAAAGAATACCTGTAATACAGAGTCTGATCATAATTTTAACTTTTTCATTACTAATACATCTATAGTTTATCATATAATGAGATACAAAAAACAAGAACTGAATTACTGGAATTCTAAAATCGGTTTGAAGATCACTTTTATATGTTTATACCAACACATTATATTTGTTTTTTTATCCATAAAATGTTGTTAAAAATGAACTATTATAGTCAGAAATATGGACCAAAAATTTATCTTTGGCATGTTTTTGAGATGAGTCTATTACATACTTTACATACATTCATGCTAGAATTACTTATTTTGTCATATGTTTTTAATATTTTTAGAATATGTCAGTGACTGATTTCAGAAAAAAAGAGGAAATTATTCTATACAATGCTGTTTTCTATAAAATGTTCTATAAAATTAATTCAATATTTTCTTGACTAAAAAACAAAATAATAGGATTTTAGTAAAATAAAACAACAAAACAACAACATAAACATCTTAACTAGCTTACAGAAACCTTCGATTGGTTCATATATATGTAAAGATTTTGCTTAGAGAATGTTAGAGAAAATGGTTCTGTAAAGAATTCAGAAGTTCATCCCTTTGTAAAGCAACAAAAATCCTGGCAAAAACTGTCAGAATCAACATTCTTAGAAATCTGTAATCTAACCAATAGCTTGCAGCAACCAGTAGAATGCTTAAATTAAGAAAAATAAAATGTTTGAATCTCACTAAGAACACAGAGCTTCGTGGTATTTTTACCCTGGTCCCATTCCCTACTCATCACCTTGGCAATGACCTTGAAGGTAACAGCCCACATTCTTGGTACAGATGCCAGTACAGGAGGGTGCAGAATGGACTTTATTGGCAATGAACTGTGGCTGAGTTTTTTTGACTTGTATGGTGGCTCCCTGGAGGACTGGCTAAAAGGGCAATGTTTGTCAAAAACATTTACATGTAAATGTATTACTTGTTGCTGCCTGGGACAGTGGATGAAAGTTGAAGTTAAAAAAAAAAAAAAGGCTAAGCAAACAACTTAGGAGGTAAGTGTGGGGAAGTGGGGAAAGAGATGCTTTGAGGAATAAGAACTTAAAAAATCTCTGACATATTCCTGAGGATCTATAAGGCTATGCACATGCCCAGAGCTGTGCACTTATTTGGTTAGGAAAGACCAGAGACGGCTCTATACTCACACCTCTGGCTGAGCTTCAAGCCCTGTTTAAGTGGGAAGTGAAGGCTGAGGCAGGGTTCAAACTGCCTAGCTGAGTGTTAAAGGCATGCCCCAGGACACAGAGTGGATCTGTAAACACTGTCTAATCACTAGGTGACTGCTAAACGAACAGCAGGGAGACTTCAATGACCAAACATGACAAAGAATAGACTTTATAAAATTAGCTCATAAAAATAATTAAACAAAATCAATAGCTACAATAAGTAGCAGAAAACAAACCCTGAGGAGGAGAGAGAATCTGATTTCCAGGGTTGCCACATTATAATATTTTAAATACCCAGTTTAAAAAAAAAAAAAAGGTATATGAGGAATACAAAGAAACAATAAAGAATGTCCAATACACAGAGAAAGAACAATTAAAAACTGTCTCTGAGGAAGCACAGATGTTGAACTTAATACACAAAAACTTTGTCATCTCTTTTAAATTTGTTCAACTCGACAAATGAAACTATGCCCAAAGAACTAAAGGAGATCATGAAAATGATGTCTCATCAAATAGAGACTATCAGTGAAGAAATAGAAATTATAAAAAGAACCAAATAGAAATTCTGAAATTGAAAAATATAATAATTAAAATGAAAAAATTCACTAGAAGGGCTCAACAGTAGAATTGAGCAAAGGAAAGAATCAGTGAGCTTGAAGATAAATAAATTGAGATTGTCTAGTCCAAGTAACAGAAAGAAAAAAATAACGAAGAAGAATAAACAAAGCCTAAGAGACCTGTGAGATACTATCAAGCACGTGAACATAGGTATGATGGGAATTCTAAAAGAAGAGAGAAGTGGAACAGAATAAATATTTGAAGTAATGGTGGAAAACAAAGACATATCATACTCAAACTATCAAAAACCAAAAGCAGAGGATCTTGAAAACAGCCAGAAAGAAGCAACATGTCACATACAAGGGAGGAATACTCAATAAGAGAATATCAGATTTCGCCTCAGAAACCATAGAGCCAGAAGGCAGGGGATGATATATTCAAAGCGCTAAAAGAAAAAAAAAAAAAAAAAAATCTGTCAACCAAGAATTCTATATCTGTTAAAAATTATCCTTTAAAATTAAAGGAGAAATTAAGGTTTCCAGATAGACAACAATAACAAAATGATAATTTAATGACAAAAGTGCTAAAATGAGTTCTTTAGGCAGAAATAGAATAATACTACACAGTAACTCAAATCTACATGGAGAAATAATGAACACCAATAAAGGTAACTACATAAGTAAATATAAAAGTCAGTATTAATGTATTTTTGGTTTGTAATTTGTATTTTCTCTATTTACATTTAAAAGATATTGCATAAGATAATTATTGTAAATCTATGTTAATGGACACACTATGTGTAAAGAAATAATTTGTGACAACAACAAAGAGGGAGATCAAACTATATGGGAACAGTTTGTTTTTATACTGTATAAGTTGGTATTAATTTAAACTTGATTCTTATAAATTGAATGTTAATCTAATCCCCAAGGCAACCAATAAGAAAATAACTCACAAATATATAGTAAAAGAAAAGACAAAGGAATTAAAATGGTGCACGAGAAAATGGTACACCAAAAAATATTCAAAGAATTCAAAGAACATAGAAATATGTCGAAGAATGAGACATAGAAAATAAGTAGCAAAATGGCAGAAGTAAATCCTCCCTTGTAAATAATTACATTAAATTGGAGTGGATTAAACTCTAATTAAAAAGCAAAGATATGCAAAATGGATATATTAAAATGATAACAATCTACTATTATCGAGAGACTCACTTTCATTTCAAAGGCACAATAAGTGGACTTTAAGATAAAATAGACATAAAAGATAAAATAGATTTAATAGATTTTAAGATAAAAATTTTTTATGAGACATAAAAGGACATTGTATGATGATAGAAGTCTATCTATCAAGGAGATTTAACAATTATAATTGTTTATTCACCTAACAGAGCTCCAAATCCAAAAACAAAAACTGATGTAATGAAGGGAGAAATAGTCTAATAACAATAGTCAGAGACTTCAATTCTCCACTTTAAATAATGGATAGAACAACTAGAGAGATCAGCAAAGAAATAGAAGCTTGAACAACTATACACAAATAAAATTCATCAGACATTGATAGAATGCTCTATCACTAAAAGCAGAGTACACATCCTCACATGCACATGGAATATTCTCTAGAATAAACCACAATTTAAACCACCAAAAAGTTTCAGTAAATCTAAAATAATTTTAATCATGAAAAGTACGTCCTCTGACCACAATGAAATGAAATTAAAAATCAATTACAGGAGGAAATTTGGAAAATTCATAAATATGTGGAAATTTAACAACACATTTCTAAACAATCAAGGGTCAAAGAGGAAACCACAAGAGATATTTAAAAACTTTGAGATGCATGGAAGAGAAACCGCAATTTACCAAACTTATGGGATGCAACAAAAGCCATGCTCAGTAGAAAATCTATCACTATAAACACCTATGCCATAAGAGAAGAAAGATCCTAAGTCAATAACTTAATCATCTACCTTAAGAGACTAGAAAAAGAGAAACAAACTAAACCTCAAAGCGGCAGAAAGAAAGAAATAAAAAAGAAAAATTGGAGTGGAGATAAGGGAAATAGTGAATAGAAAAAGTAAAGGAAATCAATAAAATCGAAAGTTGGTTCTTTGAAAAGATTAACAAAATTGACAAACCTTAGCTTGACTACCAAGAAAAAAAGAGAGATTATGCAAATTATTAAATTCAGGAAGGATACCAAAGCCAGACATCACAAGATAAAACAATGACTCCTAATAACCCTTATGATAATATTTGCAAAAATCTTCAACAAAATGCTAGCAAACTGAATTCAGCAGCATATTAGAATTGTACATCATGCCCACGTGTTATTTATCTCTTGAATTTAAAGAATGTGAAAAAGAAATAAAAGGCATCCAGATTGAAAAGAAGTAAAACTATTTCTATTCCTATATGACATAATTGCATGCATAGAAAACTAAAGAACACACACACACACACACACACACACACACACACACACACACACACAGCTAAGAAAAGAGTTCAGCAAGGTTGTAGGATACAAACTCAATAAACAAAATGTAATCGTATTTCTATATACTACATATTAGCAATAAACAATCCAAAAATGAAATTAAGAAAACATTACATTTATAATAGCACTAAAAAGAATAAAATTCTTAGGAGTAAATTTAAATGAGGAATTATAGACGTGTACACTGAAAATTACAAAGTATAATGGAAAGAGATTAAAAAGACTTTAAAAATAGAAATGTCTATTTTTATGGATTAAAGACAATGTTATTAAGATGGCAATACTCAAATTTATCTATAGACTCTCTATCAAAATTGCAGCGCCAAAATCATCCAATGAGGAGAGAACTATTAAAAAATGGTGCAGAGACAATTGCGTATCCATATGTAAAAGAATGAAATTGGCTCTTTACCTCACACTATACAAAAATTAACACAAAATGGATCAAAGACCTAAATGTATTAGCTAAAACTTTAAAATTCTTACAAGAAAACATAGCTTCAAATCTTTCTGGCCTTAGATTATGCATTGGTTACATAAATATAACACTGAAAGCTCATGCGATAAAAGAAAAAGTGAATAAACCACTTTATTAAAATTAAACACTTTGGGCATCAAAGTACATTATTAAGAAAGCGAGATGACTCCCCTTATGATGGGAGTAAATATTTTCAAATTATATACCTTCTAAGGGTGTAGTATTTAGAATACATAAAGAACTCTTACAACTCACCAACAAAAAGGCAAACAACCTAACTATAAAATAAGCAAAAAGCTTCAACAGATACTTCTCCTAGGAAGTTCTGCAAATGGCCAATATCACATGAAAAGATGCTCTACATCATTAGTCATTAGGGAAATGCAAATCAAAACCACAGTGAGCTACCATTTCACACCCAACAAGATGGGTGTAATCAAAAAACAAAAAATAGTAAGTATCGGTTAGGATGTGGAGAGATTGAAACCCTCATACTTTGCTGGTGGGAATGTAAAATAATGCTTCCACTGTGGGAAACAGTTTGGCAGTTCCTCAAAAAGTTAAACATAGAGTTACCATGTAACCCAGCAATTTCATGCCTAGGTATATACTCAGAAGAACTGAAATCATGTATTTAAGCAAATACTTGTATATGAATATTTATAGCAACACTATTCACAACAGCCAAAAGGTATAAACAACTCAAATGTTCATTAAGTGATGAATGGATTAAAAAAAAAAGTGTAGTTTATCTATATTATTATAGGATATATTTAGCTGTACAAAGGAATGAATTACCGATACATGCTACAACATGGATGAACCTTGAAGACTTTTATTTGTGTAAGTGAAAGAAACTAGACACAAAAGGCCACATATCCTTAGATTTTGTTTATATGAAAGATTCAAAATAACCACATCCAGAGATAGAGACATCCAGACAATAGGCAAATCCCAAGAGACAGAAAGTAGCTGCCAGGGGCTAGGGGAAGAAGGAAAAGGGAATTATGGCTTAACATGTATGTGGTTTCTTTTGGAGATGCTAGAAATTATCTGGAATTTGATAGTGATGATGGTTGCACAACATTTTGATTACACTATAAACCACTGAAATGGTACACTTTAAAATGGTTCATATGGTGAATTTAAGTTATGTGAATTTTATATCAATTTTTAAAAAACTATTCTACTTAGAAGAAAGACCTTCATTTCAGGCTTTCCATCTCTTTTCTAGGTCCAAGGCCCCCATAGCTTCCTCCTCTGAATAGTTTCCATTTAGATTCTACTAATAACTTTTGAGAAACAAACTGCTTTTCCAAACATCATTCTGCTAAAATTCAAGGAAGTGAGAGTTTCGTGTTTTGCTTTGAATCAGTGTGAGCTATATTGTGAAGATGAAGTACATTTGAATAATCCTCAGTAAATTACTGTAAAATAGTGACCTTATTGGTGATTAAGTGCAGGGGAAATAATGAACTACTAACATGGGATCCGTGTAAGCTGCTCTTTGTCATAGCTGCCAGACTAGTTATGTATATACTGTAACTTCCTCAAGGTTTCTCTCTTTTAGTGAGAAATTTTTTCCATCTTCTGATTAAAGCACTCCATCTGACAAACGTTCATAAAATGCATGTGCCTGTGCCTTCTCCCAAACACCTTCTTTTTGCAATATTGATGGGATCCTGTCATCCTCTAGTTGGCTATGCTCAAAAGCTACATTCCAAATCAATGGTCACGTGAATTTTAGCCAATAGATACTGTGCCACAGTATTCACAGCAGTACTCTGAGCACTTTATCCTAGGTGACGTCCAGATCCTCAGATCTCATGTTTGCTGAGCTGACTCTGCTTTAGCTCCTTGCTAATGGGACGAATTCCTCTATTTGCCTTTCCTTTCTCATTTTATTTCTCTATTCTCTTTACACCCTCTCATATGCCAAAAAATTCTGCATTTTTTTCTATAGTGAGAGACAGTTGTCACTATTTGAAGTAGAATTCTAATAATAGTGTAAATTCATAATATATTTTTCTCAATCATTAGAAAAAGAAATGATTATAAAATTAGTGTAAAATATTCTAGTCACCATAGCTGTAAACTTCACTTTTTACACCAAAAGGCCATAGTGGTTTCTTTTACTCCACCTGCCATTCTCTCAAAAAGGATGTGTATTTTGGATCCCACAAGGAAATTTATTGAGACATTAAAGAACAGATGATATTTTATAATATTTGAACTTGGACTTACTTTTTGTTAACAAGAAAAAAGTAACATAAATATAAATTCCTCTTAAAATTATTTATAAAGACAAATATCTGTTTGATTAAAAATTCAGTTTATATTTAGTAATAAGAATAACAAAGTTAAATGTATGAATATGTAGTCTTAAGCAATTAATGAGCTGTTTGGGAAATAAATAATATTTTTAAATTAAATATTCCCTTTTAGAAGTAGTTTAATATTCTCTCTTAATACTTGAAGGAGGGAATCCCAGATTTTTGCTGAAAACATCTGGGGACTAGACTTTTGTTTGATATTAAACATAGTAATAAAAATGTATTTAAAAAAATTCTGTATATGTTTTTATTTAAAGGAACTGCATTGCATATTGGTTTCTGATATTCTACACTTCCTACTGCGGTTATAGGAATGTTAACAGTAAACATGTGTAAACTCAGAGAAAGCAAGATCTATATATGTTATTCTAAATTGTATTCTACTGGTTCCTCATTAAATACCACATTTGTGATTATTTGCACGTAAATTATCTACATTGTCTTTTGTCCGAATTTCTCAGTTTCACAGCATTTATGGTCTTGGTAGCCTGGGACCATCATGGTAGTGGAATTACTCATGAAGGGAATGTAGGTCAGATAATATAGTGTGATTGCATAAATGTGAGTGGATTTCCCCTTGCTTTTGATTGTCGATTTTGCTAGCCAAGACATTTGAGAAGTATTTTACAATGGTAAAAGTATGTAAAAATATTCTCTTTCATCAACATATTTATAAACATTCTCAGTTACTTCCTTTAATAATGGTATTGACTTCCACTGATAAATCCTTATTATTTGTAATTGATTTAACTAAAACTTTTTCAATTTGTAATTGAACTCAATTTGTAATTGACTTTAACTTTGTTTTCTGAGCACTCCTAAAGTATGAAAAGAGTGATTTCTAAGGGTTTTGTTTGTACAGTAATTTGAATTAGTTACTAGACAGTAAACTATTTGAGACGATCTTAGACATCTTCTTATTCTCTCTGTTTCCCACAATTAGCAGTCAGCATTTGCTGAAGAGAAGTGAACCATTTTATAATCGCTACATATTATATGTTTGGCATGAATAATTTTCATATGTTAGAACAGTTTAAAATTGTGTTCAAAATGAAACTTTCTTTGTGTCACAAAGAGTTATGCAATTTGCTTTTTAAAGATTATCTTAATGAACCGAGATTCTGTCATGGCACAGCTGAGCACAGAAAATTCACTCCTTTAAGTTACAGCACTGCTAATTCCCTGACCATCTTGTCTAGGAAAGGGGAATTCTTTTAAGTCTAATGCTGTGCTGTAAACACACTCCTGTTTATTCCAGCTAATTAGAAACAGGCTGTCTGGAAATGTGTCTCTGGGGAAAATACTGAGGAAATCTTTAGAATATAAAACTCTCTGGATTGATTGAGAAGATAACTTTTGGTAACACATAAGCAAAACATAATATCAAGCTGAAAAGAAGGCAAATCAGATATAAAATTTACTTGGATGTGTCCACTTGAGCTTTGGACAGAGCAAAGAAAGATAGTGAGAGTTTTGCATGTATGCAGTCTTCTCTTTCCTCTTCCCCTGCAGTTTTATTATTGCCTCCCCCTCACTCATTTCCCCAGTTTTGCTCTCCTACTAGGATTCCTTCTCTGGTCTTATCTCTCCTTGGGGTCAGCCAGGCTGTCTCTTCTTCTTTCTATTCTGCTTTAAGGTGTCTAATAGTTTATAGTCTTTTAATTTTATGGCTCTTCCTGTAGACAGTTTTGAAACTTCTGTAGCTGCATTAGATCTTTTATTTGAAAAGCACACACTTTCTAATAGTCTTCATTATTGGAAAGTTTTGCCAGGCTACATCTTACTGAGCATTGATTTTTGTTTCCCCTTGGAGAATACTTTTAGCCAAAATATAAATTATTTTGCTTAGGGTATAATATGGCTTTTCATCAAACTCCTGAACAAATCTTTCTCTATAATCTTCAATTCCTTGGAAAGACATGATCTACTTTCTGGTCATTAGTTTATGTGTGGTGTGTATGCAAGTAGATCTCTCATTTCAAATACATTTACTAATTCATTCTAAATTTGTTTCTGTCATCCATCACTGAATGTTTGATTGTTTTCCTGATGCTACCAAATGAGCAGTATTGGCAGTGCCTCCACATTAATCAGATAATCTTGCTCTAGAAACAATTATGGGTTATTTTTCTATGAGAAGTTAAGAAAGTCTATATTGAACTTATTTTAAACAATATTATTATGTATTTACCTCTAGTAAAAAATGTCATGTAGTATGATACAAATTTTTCACTAATTTAAGATTTTTTCTGTTTGTTAACGGAAGAACATATGATTTTGGAGCTATCACCTATGGTACTCAGGGTGTAGATCATATAGAGAACTGGAATGTAGAAAAATAACTTCATCCCCTCCCTGGAACATTACTACTACAGCTACTACTACAACCACTACTACTACTATAATTTCACATTTCACACTTTCCTTTTTCATAGCTTCCGTTACTCCCAAAATAGTAACGAAAGAAAACTGGACCTGTATTTGTGAACATTTTAATGCTGGATCTCATTTGCAGTTCACAATTGCTTAGTGATAAAGGTACAGCAGGTAATATCAATGATATTTCAGTGGAGGCTCTAAGAGGTTAAATAAATTACTTAATCAAGTTCATTTAGTTAGGAGCAGAAATTTGCTGATTTCTACATTTGTGATCTAATGCAGAAATGGCCAGTGGATCCAAACTTATGGGCTGTGGACCTTCAGGGTTCTATAGAGTTATTTCAAACAGGTTGACACTCACACATATATATCTGTAAATTAAATGCATATCACAATGACACTTTATAAGTATTTTTAAATGTGATATATAAAATACAAATTTATTTTTTGAATTTTATCAGATTTAAAGTAAATTTGTATCATTACTTTTTTCTTAAGCAATAATTACTAAAGATAAAATTAATACCATACTGTCTGGACTATTATTATTATTATTATTATTATTATTATTATTATTTTTTTGATGTTGAAAAGGAATCTTCATGCTAAAAAATGTTAGGAACCACTGTGCTAAATCATGTTTGTGCTCTCTGGGCCTCATATAAATCTGAGAGGTTGGAAAGGACTTATTCTAATCATAATTATGAAAAAAGTAAAGTTCTTTTGATTTTTTTGTTCACCTTAAATCTTTTATTCTAGTCTATCACACCTGTACTTCCTGTCTCTTTATCTTCCCTCCGCCATAAGAAAAAAATATGATTTTTTTTTAGTAAATTGGCAAACTTTTTCATTAACAATATTGAATGCCTACTGCAGACCTGGCAATGTGCTATACACCTTATATACACCATTTCATTTCATTCTTTTATTAGCCTTGTAAGGCAGATGTTATTAGTCATGTGTCACAGATGGAGAAACTGAGGTTCAGAAATATTAACTGCTCCAAGATTACAAAGCTGGTGAATTATAAATTCATGATTCAAAACTAGGTCTGACAAATCCCAATGCCTATATTCTCTCAAAGATAAATCTTTGAATTTGTGTGGTTTTGAAGCTTAAGTATGAAGCTAACTAACTTAGGTAGTTATAGAATATAAGATTTAATTTTGCTTCTTCAGAATTAGCCTCTGTTCTTTGAATGCAGGAGCTGTGTCCTTTAAGTTTCTTCTGTATCTCCAGCACATTGCAATGTTCCTGGCATATACCAAATTCCGGGGGAGCCTTAAGAACTCCTTTCTCATTCTTCCTGCTTTCCACATTCAGTTGATCAAATAATGCTATTATTTCGATCAAAAATGTCTTGAGAATTTTACTTCTTTTTATTCTTGTTTCCACTGCATTTGACTAGGTCCTCATTATGAACTGAATTGTATCCCCACAAAATTCACATTATGAAGCTCTAATTCCCAATGTGACTGTATCTGAAGTATCTTAATTACCTTTACAGAAGTAATTAAGTTTAAATGAGGTCATAAGATCATATTGGTCTAATTTAATATGACGAGGTCATTACATAAAGAGCAAGAGACACCAGGATGCAAATGTGCAAAGAAAAGATTACGTGAAGATAGTGAGAAGGTAGCCATCTTCAAGACAGGGCGAGGAGAGAGGTCTCAAGAGAAAAAACCTACTATCACCTTGAGCTTGGACTTCCAGCCTATGGAACTGCAAGAAAATATATTTCCATTGTTTAAGCCACCCAGTCGGTGGTATTTTGTTTATGGCAGCTCTAGCAAACTAACACAGTACTCATAAGTTATCATCAAGAAAATTGAAATTTTCTAGTTTTTCCATTCTCCCTATTTTATTATTAAAAGGGAACCTCTAATTTCTTGCTCTCATGCTCTGATGAGGTGACTTCTCATTGAAGAGCACAGCTGACAGCATCTTGTCTGATTAGCAGATCTGCATCTCCTATTACCATTTTCAGGAGGGACTAAGAGCATCCAGAAAAAGTTGGCTCTAGAAGATGCCTAGAGTCTTTAGGTGTTTAGATCAAGCTCTCCTTGTATATTTTATTACAGTACGTTTTGTTGACACAGCAATTATATTTTAAAAAGCATTTGTATACAATTGTCTCACATGACTTGATCCTCAAAACAAATATGTAAGATATATCATATATAACTCTACAATGCTTAGCTCAAGAAACGGATTTTGTGAGTAATTTGTTCCATATCTGACACTCAGTGAGTGGCAGGAACAGCCTAGACATGCAGTGCTTCTGATTCAAAGCTCATTGCTCTTTTCACTCTGTCACATTTGAGAATGACACATCAGATTATATTCATTTGCTATGCACAGTGGCATTATGGCAAACATCTATTTATCTTATTCAAATTACACTGCAGGAGAAGGCCCAAGGTAGAAATCATTTAAATTGAACATAGACGATTGTGTCAGACATCTTACTAAACAAGCTTATACCCTAAGCAATGTAATCAGTGAAGCTTGAAAGAGTAATTTGAGTTTGGTGAATGCTATGAATGAAAAAGTTTGATTGATTTCAAGGGTTTCAACCTTTGATAAAGAATTAAAATGTGTTGTTGTTCAACCTTAAGTAAGTTTATCATGATAACAAAATTGAATAAATGAATTTAAGACATTGATTAGGGAAAAGATATTCTGATATGTGATTGGTCAAGTAGAACTATTACCTCTATAAATTTCTCCTGGAAAATTAATAAATTGACCTTCCGTCTTCTATATCTTCTGTTTCTTTTTAATAGTGTAAATAAGTTTCCAGTGCTTAATCACACTTCCTATTTGAACCAAAGTAACTCAGGTAATCAGGTTCTCACCTTGCAAGCCCAAGGACTAGGTACTGGTTCCCTGGTAACTGCCAAGACAGAAATACCCAAACAGTATCCCCGAATTCCTCTAACAATTCTCTCTGCAGTAACTGACAGGTCTTTCAAATAGAGAACTACAACCAATTTTTTTTCTTACAGCTTGTGATGATTAATTTTATGTGTCAACTTGACTAGACTAAGGGATGCCCAGACAGCTGGTAAAACATTACTTCTGGATGTGTCTGTGAGAGTGTTTCCAGAAGAGATTAGCATTTGAATCAATAGACTGAGTAAAAACCTGTCTTCACCAATGTGGGTGGACATCATCCAATTCATTGAGGACCCCAGTAGAACAAAAGGCAGAAGAAGGAAAAAATGGGCTCTCTCTTTGAGCTGGAAAATTTATTTTCTAATGCCTTGGTCATAGGATCTCCTGGTTTTTGAGCCTTTAGACTCACACTGAATTATAAAGGGCTTTCCTGGTTCTCCAGTTGCAGAACAGACTTCCCAGCTTCCACAACCACAATAGCCAATTTCTATGATGTCCTGTACATAGCTCTCTCTATAGATCCTATTGGTTCTGTTTCTTTTGGAGAACCCTAATACACAACTATTCTGCTTGTTATTCCAAAACTATTGCTAATTTACGGTGCTTGGCTATTCTCTAGTCTAGTCCTTGGATCTCTGATATTTGAGGTTTTAATACTACTGTTTCAGTAAAGAATAAATCAGAACAAAAGTAGAGGGCAAAGTCATATTAAGAATTTTTACATGCTTTGGAAGAATATGTGTAAACATGTCACAACCACTGGGATGGTATTAATAAGGAGCCAACTCCTCCTTCCTACTTAAGGTCTCCCATCTAGTCTCTTATTTTTCTAATTGTTCTTGTATTTAAAGATAGCGTTAAATGAAAGGCAATAACAAATCTTTATATCAATCTACTTTGAAAATATTTTACTGTATGTCCATCTCATCTCCCTTTTCTTGGCTAGCCAGCTGTATGTCATGATTAAAAGGAAATAAAATGCTAGTATAGTTAGTGTGTTTTTATTTGATTCAGTTCTATTTATTTTTATCTTTAACCAGAAAAAAAGGACAAATTGTTATTTTCCAATTTCTTTGTTTATTTTCATATCTTTTCTGGGTATATTTTGTTTCCCATACCTGAGTGAGTATCATAATGGACAGTATAATTATTTTCTATCTCAGCTATAAATATGAGCAGTGTGAAGGGTGTACATATCTAAAACTAATGAAATAATTTCCCAATGAATACTAATTTTGTGATATTATAAATGGAATTATTATTAACACTTAGTGAGAAAAGTTTCTAAATAGACTATAAGTATATATATATAAGTATTCATAAATGACCATGAACACATTAGATTAGAGATACTAAACAACTATTTGGAGAATATTAGGTATTGTTTGAAAACACTAGTGATAGTGTTCCAGTTATTAGAAGAGTAGTCAAAGGAAAATTTTGCTAAGAGAAGTATGGATTCCATTACATTGTTTATATAGAGAATGTGTCCAATGATTTGTGACTAAAGTAGTTTTTCCAGCACATTAAAAAAATTCCACTGAATTCCAGGAATGATATCATTTTAGAAGCTTGATCATCAATATAAGTATAGGACTGTTTATTTTCATTTCAAACCCATTGTGGGATTTTTTTATGCTTAATATACCAAGGTGTTATAATTTTAGACCAACACAACAAATGGCTCAACAAAAATCAAAAGTAGAATCTAAATTATTGATAGCTTTACTTTCTTTTAGTTAATAGTTCTCTCAGAAAAATTCAGTTTTAGGTTAACTTGGCATAGTTTCTAATTGTAATACTATAAAAAAAGGAAAATAGACAAGATATACTTGACATCTTTTAAAACATATAATGGCTCTACTTTTCTGAACATTGGTCACAATGTTATACTCTTAACAGCTTTATTCTTTGAATGACCAAAATTTGTTAGTGAAGACCTAAATACGGTTGATTAAAAATTGTTCTTACAATTATTATATCAAATTTATGGATGAAATAAAAGTTTCTTAGCAAATCTTCAATTAATTTGACTATAGTGTAAAATTTTGTTCTGAACGATTATCTTATAATGTGGCTTCTCATTAACTGAGGATGGCAGCAAAGGAATAAAAATTTTAGTGATTTTTAAGAACCCATTTTTTTAGAACTTATGGCATGAATTGCACCTAAGCTTTCATTGAAAACAGTCCTAATATGCCACTTATTTCCAGTTTAAAGCATTCCACTAGAATTACTCTACGTTTCTTTTTTGTGGTATAATCATGGGAAGTTCACCTAAGGGTAGTGTGGTAAGTGTAGAAAATTTTGGCTGATTGCAACACACGGGGACTATATTTGGCCTTCCAAAAAAAGGATTACTTGGTCCAAAAGTTTTAGCACGCAGCATCTGGTATTCAGGATAACATCATGTTTTTCTAAAAACACTAGTCAACGTTCTGGCTGAGTAGCATCCACGAGTATTTGCAGTACTTTTGCTAGCTCTTCTTGCCCAGGCAACACTGCACTGTCACCAGCCAAGGGTATCCAGTTAATACCTGTTAATAGCTTATATCCTATTGTAGGCTTGAGAAAGTGAGTCCTTTGTAGGATAAGAATAGATATGAACATAAACCATAATTAATTAACAGCCTGTGTGGATCAGCATGAAAATAATAGTTTCTTCGGTCCTACAAATCTAATCTGGTATCAAACTTTCAGTGTCAAAGCAACCTCTTGGTAGCAACTTAAGTTAATTTAAAATTAGATAAGCTAAGGGAAGTATATGAGCTTTCCTTTGATTGAATATAAGTTAAATTCTAAAACATGGAAAAATAACCTTCCCCATGGTTTTGTGAGTGGTGATCACAATGGAAAACTGTTCAAAAGTATTTAAAATACTGATTCGATATTGCATAATCTTTAAAGGTTTTATTTTTAGAGTCCCTTGGTGAACCCAATTCTCTAATTATTTTTAAAGAATATATATGCATAAATCCTTAATTTAAGTTTAATAACAGCAGCAACAAAAAGGTCTCAGATCAAGGCAGGTCTGGGTTTAAATTTGTATCCCTGACTTGTATTAACCACTGTAGATGTCAAGTTCCTCCTCCTAATATTGGGTTAATATAAGTTCACTATCCCTTATTCACAATTCTGAAACCCGAAAACCAATAATTTTTTTCTTCTTGTTTGGCGCAAAACCTGGCATGACCTGTACTCATTGCCTGCGCCCCTGACTGGAACTGACATGAGGTTGTTTATAGCCTTTACTTATTTCATCCTGTGTACGTATTTATACTTTTCGCTGAGAAAGTATTAACGGTCATCGCAGGGAGATACCTCAGACCCTAAATTTTAATTTCTGAATTCTGATACATATTTAGCTCAAAAGATTTCATATAAAGGATTTTAGACCTGTAATACCAACTGTGAGTGTCTTAAGAATGAAAATCAGTTAATGCCTGGGACAAACTAGGTGGGCTACAAATATCTCTTTCTTGTTTTTTCACAGAGGAATGACCTCTGCAAAATTATATTCTCATTAGATGATTTATTTATCTTCTTATCCCCACACCCCAATAAGAGTATGATATCATTAAAAAAGAAAAATCCAGTTTAGGTCTATAAGATGTAATAAGCAAATTACAATCATTAATTTTGAAATGATTTCACCACAATGTTACAATTATTTAGAAGGCTATGCCAGAGACAATTTCTAATTGCCTTACCTCACTGGACACTCAGAGGATATGCAGGATATCATGACCAACACATAATGGAAGATCACTGGTGATGTGAAAAGCTGAGAATAAACTAAAAAAATAGAACAATAAAAAGTTAAACAATGGAAGAAATTATTTAGAAGGAAAGCCTAAATATTTTAACTGTTTGGCTAAAAAAAATAGTTGAAGAGAATGGGCTCAAGGGCGCATGTTTGGAAAACATCTAAACCAGGGTCAGTGAGAGAACTACTTAACATAATACCAGAGTGATAACCTTAAAGACATGTTTTTCTTATCCATCAATTCAAAGAGATGATAAGACAAATTTATTATTTCTGCTTTTAAGATCGACAATTTTCTAAGTGTATCTTGGCTGCTGGCCTCATTCTTCTGAGGCTCTCAATGTTTACTAAGTCTGAATCAATTGAAGACATAATGAAGAAATAATATCAGTTAGCAATGTTTGCTTCATTAATAGAGTTAGTGCTCTTTCTATAAGTATGAATAATAGGTTAAAAATGTACAAAGAGAAATGGGAAGGAAATAAAAAATATACATATTTTCTGAGAACGTTTTATTTCCAGATACTTTATGACATTTAGCAGTAGTATTAGTGTTTGGCCAATTAAACTTCAAGAAGAGCACCAGAAAATCAATATAGAAAAATTCATACTGTCGGGAAATGGGGTATGTAAACTTGGTCCCTCTCCCTGTAGAGGATATGGACTATTACACTTCACACATGAGATTTCCATTGAGGACTATATTTTCAATATTAAAAAGATACTTCTCTCTTTTTGAAAACAACATTGACTTGTGCAAGTAATCCAATTATAATTAGAGGAATATTAACAAGTTCTAATACAGTGAAAATTCAACAATGGAATTTTATATCATAGAGAAAGGATGTTGTGACATATCCTGTTAGTTTTCGTTCACAGAATGCGAGGAAAATCTTAGTGTATCACTCTAGAGAGCAGAAAAGAGTGAGCTAGATGGCTGTTTATGAGGGTATCAGATCTGATATAAAAAGAGAATGGAAGTCAAATGTTCATGAGAGTGAAACAATGCAAGAGGGCAAAGTAGAAGACATTAGTGTATCTGCAAAGAGATTTTACAAAAGAAAATGTTGTCATTAATAACCATCAGTTCTTTGATTTGGTGGCTCGCAATCCCCTAAAAAGCTTCCTTATATACTCCCAGGAATGTCTTAACATGTACTTTGAGAAACATTATGCTACATTAATGTGATAGTTGGATTTATGTGTCAACTTGGCTAGGCTGTAGCACCCAGTGATTTAATCAAGCACTAATATAGGTGTTGCTATGAAAGTATTTTGTCCATGTGGTTAACATCTACATTCAGGTGGCTTCAAGTAAAGGAGTTGACTCTAGATAATTTGGGTGGGCCTCATGCAATCAGTTGAAAGCCTTGAGAGCAGAAACTGAGGTTTCCTGGGGACAAAAACAAACAAACAAACAAACAAACAAACCTGCTTCAATACTGCAACATTAACTCTTGCTTGAGTTTCCAGCCTATCACCTTTCCCTACAAATTTCAGCCCTCAGTCACGTGAGCCAGTTCCTTCATTCTCCTTCTTTGGAGAACTTGACTCATATCACTTTCAATCACTATCAATTACTTTGTTATATTTAGGAAATGTAAAGATAGAAATCACAGAAAATTTAAAATGCCTGCAGTACCTTTCTCGGCATTGCTCTGTATTTGAGCATAAGAGAAAGTTTTGAAAGTAAGCTGGCCAGGGATTGAATTCTAAATTGCTACTTTCATCTGGGTAAACCTGGTGAGTCAATTAGTCACTTTCAGACTCAGTTTCTTCATATGTAAAGTGGGGATAATGGCACCTCTCTCAAGATGTAGTTGTGAGGATTGATGAGATAAAATATATGATGCGCACTTAATAATGATAGCATTTAGTCTAGTTTCTTACTATAGATCTGCTAGTTTTACAACATCTATGTTTAAGATCAGTACAAGCCAGGGCAGCGAGCAGCATGAGAACACCTGTCACGGGAGCACGAGCAGGCTATACCTTCTTTAAGCTTAACTGTGTAAGATAAGCTTCTTGCCCTCTTCTGCCTTCTCATCCACTCTTCCTTGAATTTAGTGTATTTGCATATGATTTTATTGTGATACAAGTCAGTCTCCAGTTCTATTTTTGATCCCTGTAACACAGTGGTCCCCAACCTTTCTGGCATTAGGGACTGGTTTCATGGAAGATAATTTTTCCATGGACCGGGGGGCATGGAGTGGGGAGGGATGATTTGGGGATAATTCAAGCGCATTACATTTATTGTGCACTAATATTATGTCTATTATTATTACATTGTAATAATAATAGACATAATATTATACAACTCATCATAATGTAGAATAATTATACAACTCATCATAATGTAGAATCAGTGGGATCCCTAAGCTTGTTTTCCTGCAACTAGATTGTTGCATCTGAGAGTGATGGGAGACAGTGACACCCGAAGAGTGTTGCTTATGTCCAGTCTACTCCATAATCTCATTTTGGTTGCTGTCACTGTAGAAAACCCTGCTTCGCAAAGATAGGATGTTAGAAACGGAAGCAGGCTTTTCAGTGCTTTTGTGGCAACCTCAGGATATTCAGCCTTGTCTTGAATCCAGAATGTATGGAAATTTAAAGTTGTCTCTAGTATACTTTTAAGGTCATCGTCATTTGCCATCTCAAGCAGTTGATCATCTTCTAGCACGAACAAAGTCAATTTGCTTGGCTTATTCGCAAATGGGTCGCAGATCCATTCCTTCCCAATTCAGGGTCTTTTGTGGCTGGGAGGTAATGCTCAAGCTCTTTTGAAAGCTGAGACAGGTGATTATGCACCAGCCGGGAGAAAGAAGGCCATTGCTCAGTCTCTTTCAAAATCTCTGCTAATGTTCAAAACTTCTCAAAAATCCCAATGCTCACTCGTCATCCCCATAATTCCAGTTTGGCTTTGAATGCAGCCACTTTATCTGCCGACTTGATCACAGTTGTTGTTCTCCCCTGAAGTGACAGATTGATTTGGTTAAGCAGGTTGACTATGCCACACAAGTAAGCAAGTTTGCGACCCATTCTGTGTCACTGAAATGTGCTGCCAGTGGTGACTTTTTCTAAAAGAAATCTGTGGAGCTGCTCTCATAACTCAAAAACTCTGGCCAGTGATCTATCTTTAGAAAGCCCTCTCACATCTGTGTATAAGACAGGACGTATGTGCTCTGCACCCAACTCCTCACAGAGCTGCGTGAACAGATGTGAGTTAATGGCATGTACTTTAACATGGTTGATCATTTTAATCACATCCTGCAAAACGTTGTTAAGTTCAGGTGACATTTTTTGGCTAGCCAGCATTTCTCTATGGATGATACAGTGTGTAGACTCACATTCAGAAGCGACCTCTTGGACCCGAGTAGTGAAATCAGAAAGCCATTCAGTCATGGCAGCCGCTCCATCCATGCATATATCGACACAAAAATGACCATTTCAGTTTTCCTGACACGTAAGCATTCAAAGACTTGAATAGTTCTGCATCTGTGGTGTTGTTGGCAACAAAAGTGCTCATAACATATCCTCATGCACATCCTCCTGAAAAATATATTGCACAAAAACAAGTATTATGTCTTGTCAACATCATAGACTCTTCAGCCTGGATTACATTCCACAGGGACACATTAATCCTCTCTAACAATTGTATTTTATCAATTCATCTAGTTGTGGTTCTAGCCAAAAGAGGAACATGTGCCACCTTTGCAACTGCAGCCTCTCCTAAAAGTTCACAACAAATGTCCTTAGCAGCGAGCAGGATCAACTCTTCACCCATAGTAAAGGGCTTCTTAGCTTTAGCAATGCAGTTAGACACTAAGAATAATGCTTTCAGTGCAGATGTATTTGATGAAGTTGTGGCCTTCAAATAATTGCTTCTATTCTTCGTGTTTACATTTTTCTCTTTTGAAAAACTCCAAAGGTTCTTCTTTTTATGCAGGGTGCTTGGTCTCCTTGTGGAGAAGTAGTTTTGAAGGTTTCATGGCTTGTATAATAGGTGGCTGGTCGCCACCTATTATACAAAGTGGGCTTGGAGAATGTGAATCACCTGTTGCAGTGAACTCGTATTAAAGTAGGACTCTTGGTTATTTTCTTTTAAATGCACCTTTCTTTTTGTTGGCAGTCTTAGAGTCTTCTGCTGTCTCATCGTTGGGTCGTTCCTGCTTTTCAAAGAAGCTCTCCAGTGATGTTTGTTTTTTACTCATTTTGCTAAGGTTAGCTTGTGGGCTTACCAAAACTGTTACTGAGACAAATGTGCAGTGGGGAAAGAGGCATGGTAGGAAGTGGTAAATAAAATAATGGGCGGGCCACACATGGACTAAAATAAGTGTCAGATTCTGACTTAAAGCCTACCACCATATGCAGCTGTACAATTGAAGTACATAACTCACTTGTCACTATAAAGCCTGCCACCAAATACAGCTTGTCACTTGCCACTTCCTGATAGGGGTTTGATATGAGTCTGCAAGCAACTGATTTATTATGGTCTCTGTTTA
>NW_011888789.1:2456606-2457047 GCF_000151845.1 Pteropus vampyrus | reverse complement strand
AAAGCCTGCCACCAAATACAGCTTGTCACTTGCCACTTCCTGATAGGGGTTTGATATGAGTCTGCAAGCAACTGATTTATTATGGTCTCTGTTTAGTCAAACCTCTTTGTTAATGTTATTCTGTATTTGTAGCCACTCCCCAGGGCTCGTATCACCACCTCAGCTCCACCCCAGATCATCAGGCATTAGATTCTAATAGGAGCACGCGACCTAGATCTCTCACATGTGCAGTTCACAGTAGGGTTCGTGCTCCTATGAGAATCTAATGCCTGATGATCTGAGGTGGAGCTGAGGTGTTGATGCTTTTGGGAGAGGCTACAAATACAGAGGAAGCTTCTCTTGCTTGCCCACTGCTCACCTCCTGCTGTGCGACCCCTGCCCTAACAGGCTTGACATCTGAGCTCAGTTCTCTTGGATTGGACTTTTTTCTGCCCCTTGTTT
>NW_011888789.1:2447905-2456556 GCF_000151845.1 Pteropus vampyrus | reverse complement strand
TAGGGTTCGTGCTCCTATGAGAATCTAATGCCTGATGATCTGAGGTGGAGCTGAGGTGTTGATGCTTTTGGGAGAGGCTACAAATACAGAGGAAGCTTCTCTTGCTTGCCCACTGCTCACCTCCTGCTGTGCGACCCCTGCCCTAACAGGCTTGACATCTGAGCTCAGTTCTCTTGGATTGGACTTTTTTCTGCCCCTTGTTTGGCTTTATTCGTTTGTTGTCATTTTTTTTTTTTTCCTGATGCAGTGAAGCTAAAAGGTAGCTTGAGATGAAAAACATTTTAAAGGAAATTTTCATTCAAGATTATTAAATTAAAACTTAATAGTCATAACTTATCCTTATTTGATATTTTATTATGAAAAAGCCCTAGATTTTTAAATTAATTAATTAGTGTTTTATGATGACATTGGTTAATGAAAGCCAATAAGTTTTAGCTGTACATTTTAATGGTAAGGCATACATATATTTACACTGTTTGTTCACCTCCCATACTTAGATATCTTTCTATCACTACATGTTTGACCACCTTTACCCTGTCTCCTCCTCCTTCAACCCTCCCCCTACTCTCTTGTAACCGCTAGTCTATAGTCCATGTCTATGAGTCATATTTTGTTTGTCCTGTTCATTTGTTGCTTTTAGGTTTATATCCCACATATAAGTGATATCATATAATTTTTAACTTTTTCTGGCTTGTTTCACTTAGCATGATTATCTCAAGGTCCATCCATGTTGTTGCAAATGGCAGTATTTCATCTCTTCTTTAGGCTGAGTAATATTTTTAATATTTGAAGTAAACGGAAAATCTACATGAGCTAAACATAAATTGCATATGTATACGAAGGAGCAGAATATGTTCTGTGTAATCTCTATGGTGGTCACCTGCCATATATGCACAAATATATAAACACATAATGTTTAAGTCATATATACTTGTGAATATATATATCCAAAACATTATTCTTATTAACAACTACAAAAGAACATTGTTAGCCATTTCAACATTGACAGTATTCCCTTTTTTCCTAAAATATGTCTTCTTAACGGTGAGCAATTTGCTTAGCATGGCTAAAACAAAACTAATAAGCAATCTATTTATCTTAAGATATACAGCAAATGAGAGATTCATGAAATTGATTAATCATTCCCTGCTTATTCTTTCTTCTATCAATATGTATTCTTCTATCAATAATTTTTTTTCAAATTCAGTTCTAATTAGATTAAACTTTCTCAGTCACCTAGTCTTCATAGTCCTATTCACACTAGACAAAATTAGTTCAATAAGTAAAATTTTCCTTTGTTGAAGGGATTCCAAATTTTAATTCAAAAATATTATATTTAATGCTAAATCTTTAGTATTAAATTTTTAATGGTAAATCTTTAGTTTTAACAGAAAACAATAACCAATAAGTTATTTTTAAGGGAAATAGAAAATATCTGGAGTAAAATGAAATAAAACAGTAATTTAGCTGAAATCATTATTTGATTATTAATATGTATTGACAAGATCACATTTTTATGTCCTAAAAAAATAAAAATAAAACTTTTTTTTTCTGAGTCAAGTGCTATTAGGGCCTTTGGCCTCCAGGCAAAAGATTAATGTAAAGTTTGTGAGATGGATTTTGATAGTAGTAAACAGTGATGTCCAGGATTCAAGAATAATTGAATTGTATCCTACCAATTATTTCTTTTCCCAGAAGTTTTCCCAGGGAGTTAGAGTATATAGAGTATATATATGATAATGGGGATATAAGATTTATATGTATTCCTTTCAGATGCAATCTGTAGATATGAAAACTACAATAACTAAAACTAAACATAATGTACTACTTTTCATATTTGAGAAAATAGTTGATGATGGCCTAATTTTGCCTAGCTTACTCTTACTAAAATATTAATGTCACTAAAAATAATAATACAAATAAATCTGGGATTTCCACTTCTGGTCAAGAAACAGTAGCAAGTATTGAATTTTCCCTCCTGCCCCAAATAGCGCTTAAATGAATAAAGTGTATGCAATAATGCTTTGCGAGACACTGGACATCGGATAAAAGACGGTGATCTCTGACTGACAGAAAACAAGCAAGGTGATTCTTGCAATTAACTTGGTTTACTTCTGTGATTGAGTTTCCAGCTGCAGTGCAAGAAGGGGAAACTCAGGCAAAATGCTGTGGAGTCCCTAAGTTGAGGAGACCAAGCTAAGAGTTCATGGAGACCAAGCTAAGAGTTCATGGAAACCAAGGCAGCTCGAGTTTCCAGACAGAGCACTAGAGAGTAGAGAACTAAGCAGATAAAGAACTCTGGAAACCGTGGAGGGTCTACCTTGATTATTCAACAGAATACTGATCAGGGTGTCCTGCATGTGAGGAAACTTCCCAAGGCTGGGGAAGGAGTCATTAAAAGAACTAAATTAAGGATTGGAATAATGATCATTCTATCATCCACACTGAAAAACCTCAAGATTTGTGGGGTACTGGGTAAAGTACACAAAAGGGCTTTGCCTCCATAGAATGAGTAATTTAGTTTTGGACTTATTGGAGTAATTTAGTTTAGGTTCCATCTAAAAAACTTTAAATCAAAAATCTGAAAGGATCAAACAGTTTCCAAGTAACATAACTGTGTCCCATAACAAAACACAATACATTTATAAGATTATAAATATGTCGTCCCCAGTAAGATAAAATCACAAAAGTGTTAAACATGAGAAGAATCAATTTATCAAAATTGACTCAGAAGAGACAGAGATGTTATAATTAATACAAGAATATGAAAGTTGTCATATTTGTATTCTGTTAACAAAAAAGAAAGTTAAGTAGAGAAATGGAAGATATAAAACAATCCATAATGTTGACATGAAAAATTACACTAGAGAGGATTAAGACAAGTTGAACTTTTCAGAAGAAAAGATTAGTAAGCTTGAAGACATAACAATAGAAATTACCCAAAAGGAATATGCAGAGAAAGAGAATTAAAAAAAATTATCACAGGATTAGTAAGCTGTGAGACAGTTTCAAAGATACATGTGATTGGAATTCCTGAAGAAGAGAAGGGGATAAGGCAGAAAACCATTTGAGGAAGTAATCGTTGAAAATTTCCCACTTTGATAAAACTATAAACTCATATACCAAGAATATCAATAAAACTCAAGTATGGAAAACAGTATGGAAGTGCTTAAAAAATTAAAAATAAAAATACCATAAGATCCAGTAATCACACTTCTGTATATAACCAAAAGAAATCAAATCAGTATCTCCAAGAGATATCTGCACTTCCATGTTCATTTCCACATTATTCACAATAGCCAAGATATGGAAACAACCTAAGTGTCTGTCAGCAAATGAATGGATAAAATGTGGTATATATACAATGGAACATTACTCATCCATTTAAAAAAAAAAAAGAAATATTGCCATATATGATGCCATGGATTAACCTGGAAGGCATTATGCTAAATGAAATGAGCCAGATAAAGAATGAAAAATAATGTATGATTTCATAAAAACAGAGAGGAATATGGTTGTTCCCGAAGGCGAGCAGCTCTGGGAAATGGGGAGATGTAGGCCAATGGGTACAAACTTTTAGTTATAAGATGAATAAATTTCGAGGATCTTGCATACAATACAGCATGGTGACTCTGTAATCAATACAGTGTGTGTACTTGAAATTTAGAGAGTAGATTTTCTCATCATACACACACACACAAGAGAGTTAACTGTGTAAGGTGATAGATGTGTTCATTATCTTGATCTTGGTAACTATTTTACAATGGATATCAAATTATCACATTGTTACTTTAAATATATACATTTATATTTGTCAATTATTCCTCGATAAACTCTTAGTAAAAGAAATGCAAAGAAAATTAATTAAGAGAGATCATAATCAAATTGCTCAAAAACAATGATAAAAAAATTAAAAGTAGCAAGAGAAAAAAGTCACCTTAGAGTCAAAGATAAAATTGACAACAAATTTCTCGAAGGGACCAATGCAACCAAGAGGACAGTGGAGCATCATCTTTAGAGTATCATAAGAAAATCTGTCAACCTAAAATACTGTATACCCAGCAATAATATCTTTCAGAAAGTAAGATTAAATATTTTTTTAAATGTGCACAAGTTGAAAGAATTAATAATCAACAAATCCACATTACAAGAAACTTTGGAAATCAAGCAAAAAGAAAATGATATTATCGAAACCTATATAATTTTATTAATCAATGTCTCCCCTATAAAAATAATTTAAAAAGATGTATACAAATGAGTAAAGAACACCAGAACTGATAATTATGTCAGTAAAGAGATAAGATTTTTCTCATTTTTTATTTTTTTAAAAAGATAATTGAATATCTAAATAAAAATAATAACAGCATAGTATATGTTTTCTAAAATAGGTAAAATTAAAACCAATGTCAACAATAGAAGAAAAGTTAGAAGAGAAAATATTAGTGTAAAATTTTTAGGCTAAATGTAAAATAATATAATAGCTCATGAATGAAGGCTATGTTAAGTTATAGATGTATACTATAAACCCTAAAACAACTCCTAAAATAACTGAACACAGGAGATAAAATGGTATCATAAAATATATTTAATTAATACAAAAGACAATAAAAATGGGAAAAAGGAATAAAGATAGAAAAGTAGAAAAAAATAGCAAGGTGATTGATTTAAACTTAACAGTAGCAATCACGTAAAATATAAATCACACTAAATATATACTAAAAACCAAATTAGAATTTGTCAGATTGGATAAAAAAGCTAGACCTATTTTTCATAATAGCCCTTATTATATATGGACTATATAAAAATGTAGACTCTGCAATGACATCATCTCTAATTCTTAATATCTATAATTTTGTATCTTGCTTCCTTTTTCCTGAATAATCTGACTGGAATTTTATCAATTTTGCTAATCTTCTCAAAGGATTAACTTTTATTTCTAGTAATTTATCACTTTCTGGGATACAGTGAAAAATATGACTGACTTTAGTCCTATGATTAGGCTGCATTATATGATACCAGTGAAGGGATATCACAGATTTAATTAAGGTTGCAAATCAGACAACTTTGAAGTAACATAAGTGAGATTACCTGGGTGGACCTGAAGCTAGGAAGAGGCAGGAAGGTTTCAACTCATTCTGATCAGGTGGTCCTTAAAATGGACCATGCTCAGCTTTAGTCAGAGATTCAAAGCATGAGAAAGATTGTACTGCTGGCCTTGAGGAGGTAGGCTGCTGTGTTGTAACACAGGGGGTCATGTGAGAAAGACCTAGTGGCATTTTCTAAGAGCTGAGAAATTCCTGGCTGAAAGCAAGTAAGAAAACATGTCCTGAGTCTTATAGCTGCCAGAAATGGTATTTTTCAAACAACAATCGATACTCTTCCACTGCCGGTGGGCATGTGACATGGTACAACGTATTGGTAAAAATAGTTTGACGATGATACATAAAGCTGTCATATGATTCAGAAATTCTGTTCTGAAATATTTACTCAAGAGAAAGGAAAGTCTGTATTTCTCCAAGAATTGCTCATGAATGTTTATAGCAGTTCATTTTAATAACCAAAACCTGGATATAACCCACAGTTATATCTCCACACAATAGATTACTTCTTAGCAATGCAAAAGAATGAACTACTGTTACACGCTATAACATAAATTTATGTCAAAATAATTATACCTAGGTCACAAAAAGTACATATTTTATGATTCAATTAATGTAAAATTCTGGGAAATGCAATGTAAAATATAATGACAAAAGGAAGATTAGCGGTTGTGTGGGGACCAGGGAAGGATGGTGGTAAGGTGGAGAGGAGCAGGAGGTAGGAATTAGTATGAGGGACAGGAGGCTTTAGGTGATGTTTTCATGGGCATATGCCTATGTCAAACTATATCAAATTGTACACTTAAGTATGTTCTTTTCATTGTATTTCAATTTTAACTTTATAAAACTGTTTAGGAACAATGCTGTTTTGTTTCAATCTTTGAATTTTTATTTTTATGTGAACTCTTCAAAATAAAAACAGTATAAGAATAATGATTTGGTCTATATGAGAATTTGACTTAGCCTTGTGAAGTGGTGAAAACCTACTATTTGCCTTTGGCTTGACATTTAGAACTGATAAGCTGAATGCCAATTTAAGTGTCATATTTTTTTTAACTTATTCTGCATGATTAACGATTGTGAGATCTTTTAGATTGCTATCAATTTTAATCTCAGGAACAAAGAACAAGGCATGTCAAGCAGATTTATCATTAATATCAGACCACATACTTTCAAATTTAGGTATGCATCCTATATGTAGCTTGTAATGTGTTTTATGTATTGGAATTGTACCAGTCAAGTGATATATATATATATATATATAAATATTATTGCAAGAATGAAATCTATAATAATTGATGATGAAAGCCGTGAATTTTATGTACAAATTATTGAGAACTTTCGAGTAGTCAAATTAATAGTAAAATACATGAGCAGTTAACTGGTACATAATGAAGGGAAATATAGATGGAAATTCAGCTTTTGTTATCATGAAATCAAATTTAATTACTCTTTTGCAACATTGCTATATCCACAATGTATTGGTAATTTTTTTCCCCAAAGCGATTGTATGAAACAGGATATTCAAGAAGAGAGTAAGATTAAAAAAAAAAAAAAAAAGACTCCCTTAAATCAATGATCTTAAATTTGCTGCTGAAAACACTTAAAAAGCATTTTCTTCAAACAGGGCAGAAAGCTTCAGTGTGTGGTATTGCTACGAAGAAATTGTGTCATTATTGTCAACTCAATCTTCAGCTTCCAGAATTAGAAAAGAAATAAGTTTCCCTTAGTCACTATTCTTGTAGAGAGGAAGAAAAGTATATCTTTATGGAAACATTACCAAGGAATCTACTCTGGACTTGAAGATGTGTGACCGTTGGGAAGTTACTAGCTCACTCTCTGCAACTGTAATATGAAAAGAATCATGTCTACAATAAAACGTGAAATTGTCTTTGAGGGCTGACACTCTCTCAGCACTTCCCTCATGAGTACGCAGACTTGGTTCGTTGTATTGTCCAGAATCTCTAAATTTCCAAACCACTTACCAACAGTGTAGCTTTTATTTTTAATGAAGATTTTAGAGACAAAAAGTGTTTTCACTTCTTGTTTCATAACTGTTACTTATCAAAACTCACTTGAAGACTCTCATCTCATTATGTCCACCAATTCTAAACTCTTGGATGATGAATTTACACTATCTCAATTATATCTTTGCATTTGAAAGACCCTCCTTAAACTATCTGATTCTCACTCTCCAAGTCCTATAATTACCCATTTATGTCCTTCTCCTTTGACAAACAGACTAGATTCTGTCTAGATGGTGTTCTTCTTTACTGAAATAGGCTAATAAACATAGCTTCGTGTAACCACAGGTTATTCTGGGGGTCTTTTTGGAGGGTAAGCTTTTAAGAGAAGAACTATAACCACCTAACCACCCTCATTTGACACAAAGCAGATTCCTGTGTAAATAAGACACATGCAGATTAGGCACAATGAATGAAAGGCCCCCAAATAGTCTTGGGCACCCATCGGATGATATTTCTTTCCATTGTTAGTATGTGCGTGTGCACACATGTTCCTGCCTCACCTCAGGCCAAAAGACTATGTCCCTAATTTGCTTTTTATATCAGTCTGACTTGTTTATGAGAACTGAGACCACCAATATTCATACAGCTTAATTATCAGGACTGATGTCACCTGTTTCAACATAACTTTACCATTTGTTCTAGGAAATAGTACTAAATAGCTTCACTGTTTGATTCAGAAAATTCTTGAAAATCAATTTATTTGAACTATATAAGCTATTGTTCGACTTATTTGAACTATAGAATCACAAACCTTCCTCAGGACAGTAGTTTCCTCACCAGAGTTTATTGTGTGTTGGGGGGTGTTCTAATCAAAGATGGGCACCCCTTTGTCCCTACTTTCCATTTGCTGTCTTTTCTCTCTAGTATCTCAGTCCCTTTGCCAAACAGGGGATGCTTCCTCATTATTGTTTAGTGGAGAAACCAAATCCTTTGATTCTCTCTAGCTAAATCTCTTATTCCTTTTTTACCTGGTGTGGTAGCACTATACAGTGATTCTCTACATGGGCTCTAGTGACAGACTTTCCAGCATTGTCGGGATGATTAATTAAATGAATGAGTATATGTAAAGCATCTAGAAGATGAGCGTTAAAATAAAGTGTTTTCTACTACAGTTATGCATAGCTAATTAAAGGGTTTTAGCTCTTTCTGATTTGCATAATTCCACCTAGAAGGATGCAATGGGAGACTTTTAATGGGGGGGGGAGTGAATATTCTTTTAAAATTAATTAAGATAAAATATGTGAATGTACCTTGCACATAACATGTTTTCATGCTATGGAAAATGGGATTTAGAATCAGAAAACCCATGTGAATTCCTAAATTTTGAGACTTTACACGTACAAAATTAATCTCTCAATTTCATGGACTTCCTGTGAAAATGGGTATAGTAACACTAAATTCATAGACTTGGTGCCAAGATAAGTGAAATAACACATACAAAGTGAAAATGACACTATGTAAGTGAAAGATTAATTTCATTCTATTCTAGACATTCTTAAACCCTTTCTTTGGGTCATTGAACATA
>NW_011888789.1:2428264-2447855 GCF_000151845.1 Pteropus vampyrus | reverse complement strand
AGATAAAATATGTGAATGTACCTTGCACATAACATGTTTTCATGCTATGGAAAATGGGATTTAGAATCAGAAAACCCATGTGAATTCCTAAATTTTGAGACTTTACACGTACAAAATTAATCTCTCAATTTCATGGACTTCCTGTGAAAATGGGTATAGTAACACTAAATTCATAGACTTGGTGCCAAGATAAGTGAAATAACACATACAAAGTGAAAATGACACTATGTAAGTGAAAGATTAATTTCATTCTATTCTAGACATTCTTAAACCCTTTCTTTGGGTCATTGAACATACTTAATGTATTCGTTTAAAAGCATAGCAAGGGTGCTCCATTTCAAGGTCTTAGTGATAGATTTTAATGAAG
This sequence comes from Pteropus vampyrus, assembly GCF_000151845.1. Lineage (NCBI taxonomy): Eukaryota > Metazoa > Chordata > Mammalia > Chiroptera > Pteropodidae > Pteropus > Pteropus vampyrus. Next base: position 2,447,488 of record NW_011888789.1, on the reverse strand, counting down.
AGTATAATGGAGGAGTCTATAGGGCTGAGCCTCAAACAGGAGATAATAAAATACAGGTGAATCCATAAAGCACAGTCTCCAAGGCTTCAAACATTCTGGCTTAAATGATGTCGTATCATTTTATTATTACTCCAGCACAGTTAGAAATTTCTCATTTTGAAAGTGACTAACATTTTTGATATATTGTGTATTATCTCTTACTTCTTAACCTCCTTTCTTCCTAAGTTCAAAAACATGAAAATGCAAAAGATAAAGGATCAGGCTTGCCAATATATAGATATAGTTAGATAGATAGATGATCGATAAATAGATAGATGATAGATAGATAGATAGATAGATAGATAGATAGATAGATAGATGATAGATAAATAGAGGTAGAGACAGATAAAGATATAGTTATATAGAATCTCTTTCAATGTTTTAAATCTGGAGGCTAGAGCTGGGGGTTAGAGCTGGGGATGGGGGCTGGCAGGAATGGTAGACTCCAGATTTATTACCCGTAAGTTTGTACAGATACTTCCTCTCTCACTCTTCCAGTACTCAAACATGAATGTTGGATCTTTTACATCATGTGTGGGGTGATGAATATTATTATGTAGCAACTAAAATTTGTCAAAAATAATTATTTTAAAATAATAAAATATATCCAAAGATTTTTTATTATTTATTTACAGTTATTGCAAAATTGTAGATTTGGGTAAGAATAGCTTTCTTTGCTATAAAGTAACCAAAAATATCACCTAAATCAAACATCCCTCTAGATGTTGAAAGTATTTTTCATTTCACATTATAGAGTTCCAAAACTCTAAAGTTAAATAGTCTCACATAGAACTCTTACACTTATTCTTCCAAACAAAAAGAAATAGAGTTAATATGGTGGCCAAAAGAACAACTGAAGCTTATTTAGAGTTTAGCATGGGATTCTGGGAAGAGGTCAGATGGGAGTCCTGGTGAATATTAGTATGAGCATGTGGGGAGAGGGGATGATTTCCATATAAAACGAATGCCATATATGAATGCCTGAAGAAAGCATAACATAGGTGACTACCTAAGTGAAGTTTAGGGAGATTAGGGCAGCAGGTGTCAGTGGGAAAGCAAGGGAAGAGGCTAGAGAAGTTAGCAGGTAACAGATCACACTTTTAATTTACCAGCTCTATTAAGAAGTAACCACTAGGAGTCATTTAACTTGTGAGCAGGGGAGAGCTAGTATCAAACTCTATTTTGGGGAGATCACTTTGTGTAGATGGTGGACAATGAGGTAGAGATGAGCAGACTAAGGCAGAATGCCCCATTAAGAGATAAATGTAGTAATGCAGAGAGAGATGATGAGGACCTACTCTAGAAAAATGTCAGTAAGTTCAGAGAAAAGTATTTAGAACTCTGAGATATTTGGGTGGTAGAGCTGACCAGACTGGATGATGGAGTCCATGCGAAGTTTGAGGGAAGTAAAGGAATAAGAAAGGAGGCCAAATTTCTGGCATAAGTAATGGAATAAAGAATGATGTCTTTCACTGAGACAATGAACACAGTAAGAGGTTTGGGGCAAAAAAGACGATGTCACGATTTGACATGCTGTACTTGAAGTGCCTCTGAGACATCAAAATAGGATTTTCTAATAAGCAGTCAGATATAGATGGAAAGAAAAACTCTTGGTGGAAGAGTGAGAAAATAAGAGCATATAACAGAACTCTGGAAAATGCCAACAGATGAGGAGATTGAGGAGTATTCTGGACAAAGACTTTGTGATTAAAGACAGAAGTTCAAGTGATGTGAGGAAGGAGGACGTGAGGAACTTCATGGAATTCTCTTGCTAGGTCAAATAAGACAAGAGTTAAGAAATGTGGTTGGTGAAACTGAGAAGGATGGAATAGTGGCAATGGAAGGTAGACTACAGGGAATAAAAGATTGACAGCTTCTATTTTATCTATAAATTAAGAAGGAAATTTATTGACTAACAAGGTTAATAGAATAGAGAAGGTTTAAAATAACCCCTCTGGAGACCTGAAAAATATGCTGAGAAGAGAAAGAAGGATCAGGATTGCTGAGCAGTGCTAAACACCCATGTGAAGTCAGAGTCCATAATTTCGTGACTATTTATTTACGTATAGTTTATTTAACAGGCCTTAAATATCAGTTAAATACTTTCTTCTTCAGATAACAGAAAGCTAAATTATTATGGCTTTAAGAAATAGTAGTTTCTTTTTTCTTCATGTACTAAGGATTCTGTTTGTGGTTGCTGCAGGAGCAGTTGCAACTTCCCAGTGATGTCAGGGACGGTGTCTGGTGACCTCCTTGGCTCTCGGTTCATGGTGAAAAGATGTCTGCTCAATAATATGTCATATGTGTATTGCATTGTGCGTTCAGCACCTGAAATTAAATTTCCCTCCTATTTGATTGTATTAACCAATGTCACTCCAATAATTTTAATAAATAAATAAATAGATAATAAATACATAAAATTAAAAATAAAATAAAAGATAGCTGCTGCAACCCCAGGCATAACATTTGCATTTTAAAAAGGAAGAAGAAAGAGAAGGACAAGTATACAGTACATTGGTTAGATATTTATATAGTTTATAAAACGATCCCGCTAAGTGCTCTTTCTCTCCTCTGGCTCTCCATCTCGCCATTACATTAATGCTGACTGCATTTCCTATGCCATGCTACCCACCCCTGTGACCATCTATCAATTACTAATTTGTATTTCTTTAACCCTTCACCCCTTTCTCCCAGCCCCCAATTCCCCTCCCCTCTGGCCATCAGCAGATTGTCCTCTATATTTGTGTCTGTTTTTGATTAGTTTGTTCTTTTTGTTCCTTAGATTCTGCATGTAAGTGAAATCATATGCTACTTATCTTTCTCTGACTTATTTCACTCAGCATAATAACCTCTAGGTCTATCCATGTCATTGCATATGGTAGGATTTCATTTTTTAATGGCTGAGTAATATTTCATTATTTACATGAACCATAACTTCTTTATCCAATCATCTGTCGATGGGCATTTAGATTGTTTCCATATCTTGGCTATTGTAAATTGTGCTGCCATGAATATTGGAGTGCATAGATCTTTATGAATTATTGTTTTGGTTTTCTTTGGATAAATATCCACAAGTACAATTGCTGGGTCAAAAGGTACATCCATTTTTCATTTTTTGAGAAACCTCCAGATTGTTTGCCATAGGGGCTGTACCAACAATCCTACCAAAAGTATATGAGAGTTCCCTTTTCTCCACATCCTCGCCAACACTTGTTATTCTTTGATTTATTGATGATAGCCATTCTGACAGGTGTGAGCTGATATCTCATTGTGTTTTTAATTTGCATTTCTCTGATGATTAGCGACCTCAAGCATCTTTTCATATGTCTGTTGGCCTTCTGTATTTCCTCTTTGGAGAAATATTTGTTCAGGACTTTTGCCCATTTTTAAATTAGATTGTCTTTTTGTTGTTGTTGCTGTTGTTGAGTTATATGAGTTCTTTATATATTTTGGATATTAACCTCTTATCATATGTATCATAAATGAATATCTTCTCCCATTTAGTCGATTGTCTTTTTGTTTTGTTGATGATTTCTTTTGCTGTATGAAAACTTTTTAGTTTTATACAAGTTTGTTTAAAGCAAGAAAGCCAAAGCTTTTGCTGAAACTTCCTGTTATGGCTTACTGGCTACAGTTGTCTCACATGAAATTTATAGATACAAGAGAACCTAGGAAGTTGAGTATCTGCCTTTTCTTAACAATGGCAGAAAAGGGAGGAAAGAGTAGCAAAAGGATTTTAAATGAGCCCAACTCACAGTGACATCCATACTGTGTAAGTATGGAGAAGGGGGAGAAATGGATAGACTCAAGTTTGTGTTTTTCTTGTGAATCCCATAAAAGACAAATACATCAGGAACATAAATGACAAGTCAAGAGAGTGTGCGAATTGATAATCCATGAAATTTAAGGAAGGGAAAACTAGAAGAGTATTCATCCCATGGGTAAACAGCAAATAACCTAGATCTTTAAAGGAGTCAAGAATAGTAGTAGCAAGGTCACCTAAGTGAGGGAGTTGGGTGGAACAGGAGTGCAGTCAGCAAGTAAGAGTCTGAATCCATGATCTCAGATGCTGGAGTTGGATTATCAAAGTCGGTGAAAAAGCAGTAGAATTTGATCTTAATATGGAAAACAAGAAGCCATTCTAAGTTTTGAATGGATGAATAGGGAGAAAAGAAAGTAACATAAAAAATGAGTAGGCTATTCTGATAACAGTTTGCAAAGTGTTTTTTGGCAGTGACATAGAAGCAAGTATGAAACATAATTTATAGCTTTTTGCTCACATGCTTTCATTTAAGATTCATCCAAGTATTACAATATATTGAACTAATACTCAAAATGAATGTTTTGCTTTAAAATGTATATATATATATATATATACATTTTTTTTTTATATATCACAAAGCCTTCCTTTAAGCCATGTCTGTCAAGTGCCCATTCCATCAATCCCAGACTGAAACAATGGTTGATCCACAACATGAGTGCCCAGTCCTCATGTCACATGGCCAGTGAGGTCGGTGCTCAATTGTTGAGCTCTAAGACATGTCTTGGTAAATTAGACTGAACAGATGTGGGAGCCCAGAGTTTTAGTTTGTCTTAAATTAAGTGGACCTCCTGATTAAGGAATCACAACTTGTTTTCAAAAGTGTAGTTTTGAAAGGGGATTCTGTAGGGTGGTGCCAGATCACTTTTTATAAATCTTCAGACATTGTCAATAGTGCTTATAATTATAGAAGTATTAGCAGAGACCTGTCAGAGATTAAATAAATAAATAAATAAATGAGCAAGATAAAATTGGTTTTCAGTTGCAGTCCTCCTGAGTAGACTCATTTGGTAGACTAGAGAAAGATTCTAATTCCCTAAGATTTTGAAATCACTATTTATGTTAGTTTTAACAAGGAAACAAATTCAATGCCCTTAAGTAACATGTCAAATCTGTAGATTTAAGATAAATAACAAATTTTCACTTTTTATAATATTTTTTCAGAATAAAAAATGTTTATTAGGGAAAAACAAAACAAAACGACAACAATCTTTAGGTCCAAGTCCATTTCCAGTGACAGACAGAGACTGCATTAGCTCATCCACCTTCTGTTTAGTGGAGTGTAAACTAATTGCTTCTTTGGCATGCCATTCCCCGGATTTTATAAAGTTAATGAATTTAAGATGATGTAAAGGCAAACTGCTCAGCCCTGGAAGCTCAAGTCTTAAATAAGGTTGTTTGAAAGACTATTTTTATTAGCTGAAAGAGAAAGACCTTTTCACAGGGAGATCTAATTTCTTTTAATCTCTCTTTTTTGGCCCCTCCTCATGAGTGTTTCTGGAATTAAATTGTCAGTTCAGGTTCTGTTTGTCTTACACTCTTCCCTAGTCTCTACTTTGATTATTTCCATCTAAATAATTGGATCTTAACTACAATAAAGCTTTTAACCAAACATATTTTTGTAAAGTTTTCAACAACAGTGTAAAAAAATTAGGCAAAGCTTGTAACTTTAGAAGTAGCACTTTTTAGATAATAAGCTAGGAAAAGAGATAATAAGATAACTTCGAAGTATAAATTAGGCTTTTTATCTACTGCTGTCCAGTAGACTTAATCATTATTGAAAAATCTGACCACTTCCCTCCCCTCAGCACTCGGCTGTGATCCCTGTTCAGCTTGCACAGTGAACCTGAGTCTCATCTCCAGCTCTTTTTTCCATATTCACTTTACACTTATACGCTTGGCTGTTTTCCTCTGTTCCCACTGAACCCCAACTAGGCAAACTTTACAGCAAAATACTTTTTCCTTCAACTTCTTTTTCTGTCTTTATACGTTTTTGGTCATCCTTATATCTGCTGCAACCTTTTTTTCTCTGTTTAGTACGTCAGAGAAATTTCTATCAGAAAAATAAAATATATCTTCTATAATGCATTCTCTAACTAAATGGAAGACAGACATAGTTCGAAATATTGAAATACATGTATAGCATGTGTCTGTAGTTCCAAAACAACAGACTGAAAAGTGGGAATTCCACCCATCCATTTGGAAATTTTTTGCTAGTGTTGTTTCATTTTGTTTTTTTCTGAGTTGGTTGATTTGGCAAATGATTTTATGTTCTATGCAAGGCTGTGTTTTCACGTTGACAACCAATTGGTCAATCCATTAAGGAATCACTCTGATGGATTCGTTAAGGTCATGAAGACAAAATAACTTATTCTTGGGTCCTTTTATTTTTAAATCAGGGTATTGGGTGTCATATTTATATCAAAGATGTGGAATGTTTGCTTTTGCTCTACCAAAATACTTTTTAAGCAATGTTCTGGTTGTCACACAATATCTTTAGATGTACAGTTGTTTTGTAGTGTTTCCATTTCTAATAGCTATTTGTTAACAAAGAGCTTAGCACATAGTAGATGCTTACTAAATATTTATTAGAGTTATAATGATATGCCTTTTATTGCTGTTCTTACTCATTGTAGATTTAAAGTGCTAGACTGTATCTGTTAAAATTGCTTTCCAGATTCCCAAATAATAAGCAAATTCTGAGTGTCTTGTCTTCTATACAGAAATATATCATTTTATGTGTTAACAATGATTCATCCAGGTCTTCAACAAATATTGATTACATGAGCAGAAACTTTGTAGTATATTTTGCTAATTTATATAATCCTTACATTTTATATACATACAAGCTGAGTCTCAGAGAGATAAGATGAATTATTCATAGTCAAATAATTATTAACTGGCAGAGAATGTGTGTAAGCCTGTGTTTTCTCCTTGTAAATTTATAGTAACATGGGACTAATAAAACCATAATGTTACTTGATTTCAAAGAAGCAACAGAACATTTTTTAATGTATCCATGAGGGAAAGTTTCATTAAAAAATTGGCGCTATTTAATGTAATGGGCAGGATTTCAAAAGACAGAAATTGTGTGTGTGTGTGTGTGTGTGTGAGTGTGTGTGTGTGTGTGTGTGTGTGTGTATTTTGGTGGGAATACAACCAAATTAAAAGGAACAGCATAAGCAAAAGCATAGAAATAGGAATATATGTGGCAAATTTACAGAGACACAATCTATACATTGTATTAATATTGGAGAATTGAACTTTAAAGAAAAACTGCTTTTAAATTCCAAAGTGCCTTAAATATAAGGCAAAGAGTTTAAACACTAATTAGGAGGTAATAAGGAATAATTGAATGTTTTGAATTTGAGGGGAAAATACGATTAAAGCTGTGATTCAGGAGTACTAATAAGAACAACTTGAACTGGGAGACACTTGAGAAATCTTAGATTATGTAGAAGATTATTGCAGCGGTGTAGGCTTTAGATGATGAATGGCTGAACTGGGTTGAAGACAGAGAAGTGAAGAAGGAGTTAGATGCAGGAGGGTCTGAACTAGGCTGCCTATGGTAGGTGAAGGAGAGAGCCAAGATCACACACATTTTGAACCTGTGAGACAGGAAAAATCGTAGGCTTATTTCTAGAAATGAGGGGAATATAAGTAACAGAAGCTGATCTGTGGAGGGAAAGTGAATTTGCTTTGAGATGTAATTCTTTTGAGTTGGTAGGGCAATGTTAGAAATAGTTCGCAATTGGTTGCAGTAATGCAAGTAAGAAAGTTTTAGAGTTTGTATTTCTTTACAAACATTTCTCATGTTTGTTCATTAGTTATTTCAACAGATGACTCAGTCATTGACACCTTGTGCATTTCCACCTCTGACTTTTTGCATACACCTGTGCTTCCATCCCGCGGAGCTGCTTCTCTCATCTCCTCTTTTCCAAACGTTAACTAAACCAAAAAGACTTCTCAAATCTTTACTCTATCATAAAGTTTCCTAGTCACCTCCAAGTATTACCTCCCATAATCTTTTTTTAGAGACTAATTTTTAGAGCAGTTTTAGGTTTGTAAAGCAATTAAGAGGAAGCTATAGAGATTTTTCATAAACCTCCCTCCTGCCACCTCACAAGCATGGCGTCCCCCATTATCAGCATCACTCATCAGAACGATACATTTTTTACGAAGGATGAATCTACATTGACAGGTCATAATCACTCAAAGTCCATAGTTTACCTTAGGGTTCACCCTTGGTGTTATACAGTCTGCGGGTTTGGACAAATATATAATGATATGTATCTATCATTATAATATCATACGGACTATTTTCCACTGCCCTAAAAATTCTCTGTACCTCTGTTCATCTTTTATATGACTTAGTGTTTATAGAATTACTTGGAAAATGAGATAAATATAGATTTCTAGAATAAGAAGGGACACATTTTATATTTTGTTAGTAAATTTTCTTTCCATTTCCTGCAATAGGAAAAGTATCTTTTTATTTCCCCCCAATTGCTTCTATTCACTCTCAAATCTTAGTAATGATCACTCTTCATTTTTTGGGGGGGCAGGGCGAATAAAAGCTATCAGACAATTATTACCTGATCTTCTCACTATCAAATCCACTGATTAATTTTCTCTATTTAACACAGTTACATCTTCTCGAAACCATTTTTTTTCTCTTCACTTTCGTGACAACACCTCCTACTGCCCTGGTCCCTCTTTCTTTATCTCTTTGGCTGCCTCTTACTCCATTGCACTGTCTATACATATTGGATTATCCCAAGCCCATTCTTGGTTCTCTTCCTCTTGATACACTCAGTTTTTCAAAATGCTCATTGAATGCCACAGCTTTAGAATCTTTGTGTGTGGATTTATACACAATGATATCTCTAGGCCTTAGCACTTCCTAGAATAAGGCCTGCACATCAAAATGCATCCTTGATATTCCCACTTTGATATCTAATAGACATCTAAAATATCCAAAACAGGGCTTGTGATCCCTCTAACTCCTGATAACATCTTCTTCCTCTGTTATTTCCAATCTCAATTTATGGCATCACCATCCACACACTTACTCTAGTCATAAATCTAGGAATCTGCTGAGGTTCCTTTTCTTCCTTCTACTTCTAAATTTAATCTACCAGAAAATACATTTGGCTCTACTTTATATGTAAATCTTAAATATGGGCAATTACCCCATCTTCCCTGCTGCCACACTTGTCCAAGCTGCTATTATCCATCACCTGTATCAGCATGATAGCTTCCTAACCCATTTCTTATGCTTTCAGTCACTTAAATTATGTTCTCCACACCAAATCCAAAGTCACTCCATCATTAAACAACTATTTATTGATAATTCACCAGGCATCAGGCATTGTCCTAAGCACTGAAGAGAAAGCAGCCAGCAAAACAAAATCAACCCTAAATCTCTATTCTGTTTCCATTTATATCTTTTTTGGGGGGGAACTCAGTAAACAAACATGTAAAAAGATATATAGTATTAAATGCTGATCAAAAATTAAAGCAAGATAGAGAAGATAAAGAGTGCAAGGATGAGGTAGAAAAATATTGTTTTATATAGAGCTATGAGAAAGGACTTGCTTTTAAAGTTGTATTTTATCCAAGACTTGAAGGAAAGGGTTAAGTCATGCAAGTATTTGGAGAAAGAGCGATCTAAGCAGAATCAACATTAAGAGCAGAGTAAGTCATTGTAATGCCTTTCGATTTTACATTAAACCAATGAAGACTTTTGAGCAACAAAACAAACTTTTTAAGATTTGAAAATATTTTCCTGGCTACTATATGAAAAATAAGGGGTCAAGGTCAAGCACCAGGCCAGCAGAGAGGTTTGCACTGCCACAGTCCAGACGAGAGGTTATGGTCATTTGCACAGGTTGCTAGTTCTGTAAGGCGGGGATGACTCATCTGTTTGTATATATTTTGTCAGTAGAGCCTATAGGTTTTTCCTGGTGCCATGTAATGAGACATCAAGGCTCTTGGCTTTAGCAACTGCTTTTTTCCTGAGATGGAAGAAAACCTTAGGAGGGTTTGAGAGAAAAAAAATAAGATTTGGGTTTCAGAGAGGAGCTGTATGGATAAGTCTAGTAGATACTTGTATGAGTCTGGAATTCAGAAGAGAGGTAGGAACAGCAGATAATAATTTATGAGGTGCAAAATGTCCAGGTGGCATTTAAAATTGAAACTGGATACAATTACTAAGGGCCTAAATATGGATGGATAAGAGAGGAAGTGTGAACAGGGTATCCTGGGGCACTCCAATATCTAGAAGTTGGAAAAATGAGGAGTAATCTATATAGACATTATTTCTTTATCTCTCTTGGTTTATTTATTGATGTACCTTATTTTCTAATTTGTTGTGGGTATGTTGCATGTCTGGATGTTATCCCTCTTGGCCTCTGTTTCTTTAGCTTTCAGATTAATAATCAAAACGAATCATCCTTAAATTAATATGAGTTTATTGCCTTCTGTGTATTTATGCTTAACATGATTTTTAAAAATCCTTCTCAAATACCTATTAGTGATATAATTAAAAATAAAGACATGATTGAATTATTTAGAGAACTAGCAATGTATACTCATGAGAGTAATACAACTCATGAATTTTTCAACCTGAAATCTACTATCATTGGGAAGTCTTTTTCAATGCATCCATAAGTCCTCTGAAATTATATGCAATATTTTGTGTTTATGGTCATTTTTTAGTAGAGAAGGGCTTCCTAGTTTTCTTCACATTCTTAAAGAAATCCATAAATTATAAAACATTATAAGCCACTTGAAACATACAGCTTTTAAAACGATTCCCCATTTCTTCCAAGTGTAGGCCACAGGTAACTTTAAAGTGTTAAATTTATATTCAGAAGACACTGTGATAGAGAACAAAAAGAATAAGAATTCAGTTCTTACTGAATTTCAACAACGGATCCATTCTGAAAGAAGCATGGTTAAGGCTGTTGTTAGGGGGCAAACTGATGCCACAAACTGCTGGGCAGGTCAACACTGTCATTCTGTGGGTTCTCTTTTCAGTTTCTATTTCTCTTTTTAAAAAAGGACTTAAGTTTTTATTCAGTCGATTTTGCAGAATAACCTCAGTAAATTCGGTAGAGTGTTATTTTGAAGTGTAATAAACTATACAAAATGCTTCAAGGTCCAGCAAATCTTGCTTCTCTCTTAACAATGTGCACATTGGGGTGGCAACTTGGGATGAAATGAAATTTATGTCTTGACAAAAGATCAAAAAATAAATAGGACAAAAATGTAATGCCTGGGCCTTTGCAAAGGTGGTGCGTTCTTTATTAAGACAAGCACGATTCTGTGCTTTGCCCTCAAGGGGATATTCTCCCGCATACATTTTAATTGCCAATGTTTCCAGAATTACATAAAAATTACTAAGCATACCTTCAAATATTTATTCTTCTGATAACTAGGTTTTTACTTCACCCCATTTTCCTATTTTGGAAGACATTTATGTCTGTTTTTCCATCACTTTAAAAGAACATTCCCACTTTCACAAATCTCTGTTCTTAAACAGTGACGAGCGCACTGAAAATAATATTTGTCAAAGCAACATGAAGTAAACCAGATACTGAGCTTGCCATTTATTTAATTTCATAATAATATTCCAGCAAATAGTCTTTTAAATGCTGTCTTTGGGGACCTATTGTGTTTTCATTCTTCTATTGTTATATTAAGCACTTTAACAATCCAATTTTTAAGCAATAAATTTGACTACATTTTTGAAAGTTCTCTAAAATTTTTTAAAGTTGATTTAGATAAGTTTTTTTTAAAAAATTAATAAATTTTATCTTTATTTATAATCTATTCTAAGGTTTTTTAAACTCATAACTATAAATTTGTGGGAATTCTAACTTATTTTTGCTGTCATGATTCATGGATATTCTGGCATGAAATAAACAAATATAATACAAAGAATTCAAAACAAATATTTAAATCACAAAAGTAATCAACAAATGTAAATGGTGTCTTAATCTTGATACTAATACCAAAGTGAGAACAACGAATTAGACTTTTTAAGTGGATCTTGGCCTATACTCTATAATCTAATGTTTATTCATTTTGTAATATGAACAGCAGTCTTGTTATAAAATAGAAATATACGAAAAACAAAATCCTCCTGGCTAGTGTTTTGAAGTCACTTATAACGCTGAGCCCTTGAAAGTCTTTTTAAGAAAGTTCTCTAATGGACTTTTATTCAGGAATAAATGATTTGGCAGATGGAATATTTTCACTCAATATACTATATTTCAGAATTTTTGTTGGTATGATTCCTTCTTCCATTTTTTGTCGATAACAGGGGCTATAGAATTAATTAAGATGCATTAACTTTTGAGCCAGAGTCACATTAAAAATGGAAATGATAACAACTATATTTACTTATTTAGTCAAATGGAACATTTAGAACAACTCCAGAAATGGAAGTTAAGCAAAAAAAAAAAAAGAATAATAGTTATCTAAGCAACTGAAATACAACTGAAATAGTCATTGAAAGGCCATTATATCTTTGCTTTTTTTCTGAGAATTTTTTGGATAAATGGTCTGGATACTAGCACATGCTAGCAAATGCTAAATAACTTATGCTTTATACCTGAAGCTAAAAGACCCCATTAGTCAATTTCCTAGGCCACAGAAAATAAATGCCAAAGATATGTAATGAGATTAAAGAAGAACAACCTGCTAAGGAAACATATGTCTATAGTGGGACTGGAGAAGGGAGAAAATTCATAGTCTGAGAACAAGGGAAAAAATTAGAAAAAGTGATAATTTTTAAAATGAAATAGATATAAGAACCACCAAACCAAACACTTTTGGATCAGTCAATATAGCTTAAAACACCTGAGTGTCATTGAAAGTAGCACAGTCGTAAAAATGTATATTATAATAATATTCTTGGTTTATCCTACAATTTAATCATATTCAGTGTTTTTATTTAACCCATAGAAAACTGATTAATACAAATAATTTATACACTGAGAATCAGCCTAATCTTGATGGACAATCAACTTGGGAGACAGACAGGCAGACAGACTAGATTTTACTCTAAGGTTAGCCATATTCCACACCAGTGCTGTCCAAAGTAAATACTATGTGAATCACATATGTAATTTTAAATATTCTGGTAGTCACAACAAATTAAGTAAAATAAAATGAGTGAAATTACTTTTAATGATATTTTTATTCTAATATGTTCAAAATATAACCAATATTAAAAATCATTAATGAAATATTTTATAAATTTTTTGGTATCGAATCTTTGAATCCAGTGTACATTTTACACTTATGACAAAAAATTTCAATTCAGATGCTGAATTTTCACCTAAATACTTGATCTCTATTTAGACTATATAAAACTTACAGGTGAAAAAGTAGACTCATGTACTGAAATTGCTCCAAACATACTCAACAGTTTTCTAATAATTGAATTATCAATTTTTAAATTGATTTTAAGTTAGTTAATATTAAATATAATTAAAAATTCAGTTCTTCGGTTGCCCTAGCCACATTGCAAGTACTCAATAACCACCTTTGGCTAGTGGTCACAGTCTTGGCAGTGCTGTCCTATATGTACGACTTTGGGCAAGATTCTACAGCCCTAGTAAAACTGGAGCAGCAAAACCAAGGATTCGAGGTTTGGAAGAATTAGATATATTTATTAAGGGCCAATTATGTACTCATGATTCAGTGAATGAAATATAAAATATTTCCATACAAAATTATTTCCGTTTTTTTATTTTAAAGAAAAGAGTATATATTGATATACCTGGGAAACTTATAGAGAAGGTGTATATGTGGAGTAATTATTTAGGAAGTCTGCAGCTGCTTCATTGTTCTTTTTGGGAAATTAATTTCAAGAGAATAGGAAAGGATGATTTGTTAAATGTAAAACTATTAAGCAGAAACTTCTGATTAATGATTAACTAGGTCGAAAGAGAAACTATTCCCTTCTGCCTTTAAACTAGGAAAATGTATAATCAAATTCTTAATGTACGCTACCCTAGATGGTGACTCTTAAAATATATTTCTAGGCCTATATGTGATAAATTATTTTCAGTTCTCTCACCCATATATGGTGTTTAACTATTAAATGGTGGAGATTTTTTTTTAAGCTATTTTAAATTATATTTAGAAGTTGCATGTAATTCAATTGTGAATTTGCCTCTTGTAATTTTACCTAGTCATTTAATCTTAGATTTAGCATAAAATTAGGCAAGGCAGAAACTAACAATAATCATTTTTACAAGAAAAATTATTTTCTAAAAGTCCTCATTTCCACTGCCTAGTTTCTAAATACTGGAAATGTTCTGTAAATAATGCCCTAAAATATTACATGATACTTATACTTAAAATGAGATTTTAAAAAAGTTTTTCTTCACATTAGTGTTAAATTTTCTCATCTTACATATACATAGATTTTTAGGTAAAACCACTGTATGATTTCCAAAATACATATTTTCTATATATTTTTACATTTGATCCATATCTCATTGTCCTATGTCTGCAGAGACTCTACTGTTACCATGCTTTTCTAGACAAGGAAAATATGGTGTGGGAGGTTTAGTGACTTACCCAGGGCGGCTTGCTGACAATAGAGCTGGAGCCAGAACCCAGCCGATAAGCCAGAATTTTCTCTGGAATTCCTTAGAGCAAAGCTGCAAAATATTTTCAATATTTACACTCACTCCATGTCGTTTAGTGCCAACAAATAATGATTTACATAAAGCATTAAAATAATGTATTCTACAGAGAAAACTGGGCTTAGCTGGTTTTGCAGAAAGAAATAAAGTTTCATAAATTGACATTATTTGACCTTCCCAGGAAACTTTTCTATATATATCATTTTTCTGACCATGCTTCTATAGCTCTAATGAGTTTATCTTTTTTGTATTATTTTTTTTCTCAACGTTTTTGGACAGCAGGGTAGCAGTGGAGCTGTAAGCGTAGCCATTAGGATCTGGCAGCTATCACTGCCCATAGTAACAGGGACCCCTGATCTGTGCACCAGGCTTTTGTGATCCGAAGGCAGTTAAAGTTTGAGAAGCCTCTACTCTCATCCTCTTAGATGTTCCCCATGGGCTGAAATGCTCCCCTTGGGCAAGGTGGTCACAGCTTAAGATAGGAGCCAACTCCTCCCTTTTTTTGGACCATACCCCAGATACCTGGATGCCAAATTTTCTACTTTAATAGTCTGTTTCCAAGACCTGTATCGGTCGGTCGCTTCTCCAAGTCTTTCCTTCCTGCGTGGGTCACACCACTGATGTGAATTCCTTTGAATCCTGAGATGGCTAAAGGTGGTCATTTGTGATGTGAGTGAACCAACATGAATGTAATAGCTGCAGTGCCCACTTGTTATGCAGGGCAGAGGCAGGACTGTGAAGAGAAGTGGAGTTTGTTCTTGAGAACATGAAGGAGTCAGAAATCTAAATTTGAACCTGACCTTCTAGGACTTTATATGAAGAAATATTTGTAATGCTAAGAGTATATAAGATATTTTATTTAAAATTTTCTTAGCTTGATTTGTTAAATATCTAGAGTATGGAATATGAACCTCCATAGATACTCTTGACCTGAATCTTAAAAAATGTTAGAGGCAGACCCCAAAAGTGGAAGATAATTTGAATCCTGGTTCAACTATTTAAGTAACTTCATAAGTTAAGCAGACACTCTCTACAATGTTCTTCTTCCTCTATAAAAGAAGAGTAATGATAGTATTGGTCTTGAGTTTGGTACACCAGATTTCCTGGTGGACATGGAGTGTTTAGTTTAGTGCTTAAACATTTAAGTGTCTTCTTCCTCAAACATAAATTATCAGTTTTCCTTCTCATGGATTTAATGCTGATTTTTTGACTATGTAATTAAAATTCTAGATAGAAAGAATGTGAAGCATGGCTATTAGCAATAAATCAAAACACAAGTGTTGATGAGGATGTGCAAAAAAGGGAACCCTCGTGCACTGTTGCTGGGTTTGCAAATTTGTACAGCCACTATGAAAAACTGTTTAGAGTAAGTTAAAAATAGAACTACTTTATGATCCAGAAATTCCACTTCTGGGTATTTATCCAAAGGAAATCAAAACACTAATTTGAAATGATATCTACACCTCTATGTTCGTTGCAGCGCTATTTACAATAGCCAAGATATAGAAGCAACCTAAATGCCCATCAGTAGACAATTGGATAAAGAAGAAGGGGTACATATATTCAATGGACTATTACTCAGCTATAAAAAAAATGAAATCTTACCATTTACAACAACATGGATGGACCTAGAGGGTATTATGCTTAGTGAAATAAGTCAGACAAAGAAAGACAAATATCGTATGATTTCATTTATATGTGGAATCTAAAGAATAAAAGAAATGAACAAAGCGAAAACAGACTCATAGATACATAGAACAAACTGGTGATTGCCAGATGGGAGGGATGTTGAGGGGCTGGGTAAAAAAGGTAAAGGGATTAAAAAGTACAAACTGTGGTTAGAAAATAGTCACAGAGATATAAAGTACAGCTTGGAGAATATAGTCAATAACAGTGTAATAAATATGTACAGTGCCAGGTGGGCACTAGACTTATCGGAAGGATTGCTTCATAAATTATATAAATGTCTAACCACTATGCTATATACCTGAAACTAGTATAAAATAATTTGAATATCAATTCTAATTGAAAAATAAAAATTAAAAAAATGTAGTCTGTGAAGCAGACTACATTTGGTTTAGAGTGGATCATTTCTGGGCTGCAAATGGAACGTTCACTAACAGTATGGCTTATCCTCAAGTTGACTGAATACGTCTTCATCTGTGACTGAGTGACAGAAGCAGGGTGGATAATGCAGCAACATCAAGTTTCCTTCTTCTTTCTAGGGGAAATAAAAAACATATAAGGCAGGAATGAAAGGCATGGAAAGTTCTTTCTTCAGTACTGACTCTGAAGTGCTACTACTTGCACCAGAGGCATCCATACTTCCTTCTCCCTCTAAGTAGGGAATGTGGGAGATCTTGAAGCCCAAGTAAAATCCAAGGATCACAAAGGGAAGGAAAAAAAATGTTCCTAAGGAGATAAGAGTTGAGTGACATATCCAAAAGGAGAGAAATAAGTAGATTTAAGACATGCAAGAGATGAAGTTAGAGGAATGAAGCATCTGCTGGGCCGGCCTGAAGAAAGAGGGGAGATACAGCCGCCAAGTCAGTCTCTGGGGGAAAGTGACAGTGTCCTGAGGGAGTGAGACATGTATGTGTGAGAGAGAGAGAAAGAGAGGTGGGGAGAGAGAGAGAGAGAGAGAGACAGAGAGAGAGAGAGAGACAGAGAGGCCTTTATTTCTTTTCTGTTTGTTTTTTTGTTTGTTTGGATGTGTCTGCAGAGGCTGCCAAGTTTAGAATCTTGGTGTAGGTTATAGTTATTTAACATTCGTGAGTTCAGGGAGAACTTTAAAAATGCAATTCTAGTACAAAAATCTTTACAAGGAAAGGCTTTATTTTTCGTTTCATAAAGAAATGTTAAAAAGTCTGTTTTTATATATTTTCATAAAGCTATCACCAAAAATATTTTAATAAGCCTTTTCTTTCTGTCATCTTGGAATTTTTTTCATATTGAATTGAACTCTCATTTTAAGGAATATAGTTTGAAATAAGATCATCCCTGTGTGACTATAGCATTAATCAGTGTCATACATTAAAGTGTTAAATAACATTTTAA
The DNA here is from genome assembly GCF_000151845.1 of Pteropus vampyrus. Taxonomy (NCBI): domain Eukaryota; kingdom Metazoa; phylum Chordata; class Mammalia; order Chiroptera; family Pteropodidae; genus Pteropus; species Pteropus vampyrus. The sequence goes on along the minus strand of NW_011888789.1, from coordinate 2,429,905 downwards.
ACGTGATCTTTGGATTAAAGATTTCTATAACAACCCACTTGGGCTTGAGAAACACTTGCTCAGTGTTACATCTGGAATTTAAACTTGGAATTTTCATTTAACTGAGCATTAATTCAAGATGGCTATTATTTAGAGTACTTTTCCCACAGCTAATATAACATATGTGTGAAATTTGGTTCAGGGCATTGGCCTTGTTTTTCAACTATACAAAGCATATTATCAAAAAACAAATCAATGAGCTTATCAGTCATGAGAAAACAATCAGTGATATTATACCAATTTTTCCCATAAATCCATAGAAGACCTCCTTACTCTTTCTACCCATGGAGAACCACTCTATCACTCTGCCTAGGTATTTACCTGTAGAGCTGAAACACCAGAGAAGTGGTCTCAAAATGTTCATTGAACATTGAATTAATAAGCACTGGAAACATGCTGCTCTGAAATTGTTATTATATTAAGCAATAAATATCCTGATTTTTTAAACCATTTTCAATGGGGCTTTATACAACTTGAAGCAATGTGCTTCATAAAGCTAACTCTTACAGAGGAATGAGAGAGTATGAGTCTCACCCAATTCTAAATGTTTATTTTTCTTATACATAATAAATGTTATTAATTTCAGTTAAGTACTATTAAAACTATTTACTAATATATTACCAATGATACTATTTTTTAATAACCATTATATTTAATATGTTTCTTATTGTCAAATTAGTTATTCTGGCAAACTTTTTTTCAGTGCAGTTTTACCACTGAGCACTCACAAAGTAGTAAATACATGAAAAAATATTGATTAGTGATTAAGGAAATGCAAATTAAAATATAGTAAGACACTACTACACTCCCTCAAGAATGATAAAAATTCAAAAAGGCTATCAGTACCAGGTATAAACAATATTGCCCCAATAAATTTATTTTAAAAAATTCTCATGGCTGGTAGGTACATAAATTGATACAAATATTTTAGAAAGTTGTTGTGATTGTCTACAAAAGTTATAAACATGCATGCCGTGTGTTAAATAACCAAAAAGAAATGAGTGTGCATGTGAACCAAAAGATATGCATGAGCAGGTCTATAGCAGAATTATTTATAGCAGCACTAAACTACAAAAGATGCCAAATATCCATTTATCCAAAGATGAATGGATGCATAAATTGTGGTATATGTGTGGCTGAATTTTAGAAACATAATATTGGTTAAAAGAAGCTATACAAATAAGAATGCATACTATTTGGTTCCACTTCCAAACATATTATCCATAGAAGAAACTAGAGAGTTAGAAATCATGGTAGTGATCACCTTTGGGAAAGAGATAAGAGGTGGGGATCAGGAGGAGTCATAAGGGCAGCTTCTTGTATAGTCTTATAAGTACCTGCTTTTCACTAATTCTTTGAACTATGCATTTATGTTTTTTGTGCTTTTCCAAATGTGTTAGCCATTGCATTAGTTTCCCAGGGCAGCCAAAATAAATTATGACAAAGGGTGGCTTAAAACAACAAAAACCTTCTCTCACAGTTCTAGAAGGCCAAAGTCCAAAATCAAGGTGTCAACAAAGCCATGCTCCCTCTGAGAATGAGTTGAAACCTTCCTGCCTCTTCCTAGCTTCTGGTGGTGGCTGCTGATCCTTGATGTTCCTT
>NW_011888789.1:2424389-2425714 GCF_000151845.1 Pteropus vampyrus | reverse complement strand
ACTGTCAGCAGGCCACATTCTCACAAAGGCAGGCCACTTGAGAGGTCTGTCAGGGTTGAGTTTTGGAAGGGATTGGTAGTTTCTTTTAGACGTTATAAGTACTATACAATGATATATTTGGAGTGAGATGTTGTTAGTCATGGCTATGTATGAGTATGTGTATTTGTTAGTATTATCATTATGACCTCTGAGTCACTAAGAAAATTCTAAATGTCACTTGGATACGGAATTTAGATCTCTGAATAGCAACCAGTGGAGCAAGAGCAAAGTCTCAGCTTGGAGAGAAGTTCACCCCTTAAGCCATGCTTGTCGACTACCTTGGAAAGCATTCTTAAAAGCCTTTGATTTCCAAAGGCAGGTATCAAAGACTGTGCACATGCCATGCTGTAGGTGTCCCAAAGCTGAAGAAGGAACTGCCTGGCAGAATTTATCTCCACTCTCACTTTTAAACTTTACTAATTGAGATTGTGTTACCACTTCCTGTGTCCTCTTGCTTTTTCTAGATATTTTCAGCTTTTGCCACTTGCTAAAAGGGAGTATTTTTTCCATTGTGAATTGTCTACCGCTCTGTGATTAACAAAACCTCCACGGATAGAAGTAAACAGTTCTGGCTACTGCTTTTTATCTTCGGCTTTTATTTGGCCTATTGCCAGCATAAATTATATTATTGTCTTTCAAAATGGTTCAAGTGTATTGTGGTTAATGCCAGAATCAATATAAAAATAAGGCACAGCATATTGCATTTGGGTTGATAGAGCAATAATATAGTGTTGTTTTTCTTCTATCTGTACATAGACTTGCCTTTAGGCACTTTATCTCTCCTACTTGCAGCCAAATTATGCTTCCTAAAATAGGCTTCTTGTTCTTTTGGATGTTTCTTTGGATATCTTTTTGGTGTTAAAATGTATATTCCAAGAAATGCTATAGATTCTAATTAAGCATTTAGTCAAATGAAGAAGAAAATTTTCCCAATCTTACTTCTTTCTTAGATTAATTCATTGCGAGTCAAGTCCAGTGCTGGCCCAAAGACAGGCACATGCAAGGTGCACAATAGATAATTGCTGATGAACTGGAAGCTCTTTTACAAATTCACAAGAAATGAGTTAATTTTCCCAGTAATATATATATATGTATATTCAAAAAGATACCCAAAACACCTACAAACCAAGAAAATACAGAATAAGTTCTCAGTCTTAGGTCAATGTTTTCTATGTGAAGCCTGTAGAGAACATTTAGGAAAGGCTTAGTCTTACATGAAATCACATTGATGTAGGGCACTCAAACATCAAGTCTGTTAAAACGTCAGTCCTTGCACTTGTAATAAC
>NW_011888789.1:2418869-2421364 GCF_000151845.1 Pteropus vampyrus | reverse complement strand
AATATAGTTAATCATTACAATAAATATAAAGTATATGTGCATTTAAAGTATATATACACATATATATCTTAATCACTTCAGACCCTTAGTCTCCTCTAGCTATCTTATTTCTCGTTTTTATTGTTTAAATTTATTTTTCAAGTACAGTTTAATATGTATATTATATTTAATATCATATTATATTTCAGGTGTACAACATAGTGATTAGACACTTATATAACTTATGAAGTGATCACCCTGATGTCTTGTACCCATCTGACACCATACATAGTTATTACAATATTATTGACTCTATTCCCTTTTAAGTTAGGAAAATTGAAAGATAGAGTGCAAGCCCTTAGCAAATCATCATGTCAAAAACTTTTCTCACTGTAAATATAGGCTTTTTTTGTACCCAGTTCCTCTTGGGAATCTCTACCCACTCTGACTGAGACAAGTTTGCAGAAAAGGATCCAGCATTTATGTCTTAGTGAGAATATATTTATCAACATAGTCAAATTATTTTACATATTTGTGCCAATTCTAGAAATATCCTTTCTTTCCATTTGTTTGTACTTAAAGAAAATTTTTAAATAAAGAGTTCTGATCCATAGTACTTAAAATAGAACAGACTTGATTTTTTAACATTAAGCCCAATTTTAAATTAAATCCTGTTTTCTCTTCTTAAAGGCAATATAAATTTAGTGAAAAGGACTTGAAGTTCTCTCTATTACTATTTATGTGATCCAATGGAAATCACCACTCTGAGCCTTATTTTCCTTATGTTTAAAGAGATTCTAAGAATAATTTGTATCTGTGTGTATTTAATATTTAACTACAGAATGATTAGCAGAGAGAAGCTGATTAATGTGTTATTTAACCTAAGTTGGTTTGATTACAACCTGTATTGAATTAGTTTATGTATATAAAGCACCGTAATTGTCACTAACAATAAAGAGGGCAGAAATTGTGTTTTCTACTTCTTTGGTATCACTGCAATTTTCAACACAAAATTGGAAACTTTTAGAAGATTCTTAATTAACAATCTAGTAATTTCACTAAATGGTAACATCATGAAATTAGATGTGAAAATACTAGAGACAAGTCTGGAAAGATGTTATACTAAATAAATAATCTAAGGAAAGACCGTTATTTATAGTCACTAATATTAAATAATTTTTAAAATCAATATTGAATAGCCTGGCTTCTCCTACCTTCTTCCATCACAAGTGTTCAAATGAAGTTATTTCTAAGATATATGCTTTCAATTTTGATTTATAAAGTAATAGGCTATTCACTCTTCAGACAAATAATTATTGAGTTTTAATGATTTTAAGTGTGATCATTAATGATAAATAATACTGGGACTTTTATAGTTTGAAATTCAGGTTACAGTTCCAAGAATTGCATTTCTAAATTTTTTTCTAGGGAAATCTGGTGGATTTGTTTATAATGTACCAAATCCCAAAGTAATGTTAAGAGATATATTTACTATTGATGGTTCTTTTTGAAACATATTTTGTCATAAAGTTTTAATGTTCAAATAATAAGTCCTATTAACCACCCAAATAAGAATCTGAGCTTGAGGCTGGAAGAGTAATATTGGATATATCTAATTTGTAACCACAGGCACAGAATTCATTGAAGACTCAAATGCTTTGGAAAGAGATATAAATTATTTATAACATATATCCCAACTAATCAAGATTAGGTTTGAAAGATGGCCAGAAATAACTCTTCTGGCTGCATTCCCCGCTTCCCAACATCACCAACCTCTTTTGCTTCCTCAAGTGATTTTTATGTGTTTGTTTGTATGTATATTATACTAAATCTGTAATCATTATTTAGTATAACATATGTTTATATAAATAATCAAGAAAAATTATTCGTTTGTGTAACATGCACAATTCTTGACTCATATATGAGCAGCCCCCACTCCACTTTTATTGCTACTGTTAGGTATTTCTCTTCCAGCCTGTCTCAGCATTGGCTTGTTCATCTTTCTTCACCTCTAGAACCCTGTTTTGTGCCTTGCAGTATTGAATTTGGCAATGGCACACAGGGTGGAAGAAGATAAAGGGGATGGGAGGAAAAATATCTTTCTATTACCATAGGATCCCTGTTGTTTCCTCTGTCCTTCCAATCTTGACCTGTCTTCAGTCTTTAAATACAGTTTGTATTCTGCATAGTCTGTCTGAGAGTATAAATATTCATCAACCTTTCCTCTATCATCTTTCTTGTGTATCTATTTATCTGCCACCTCTTTAAAAAGAAGTCTTGAGGCAGCTTATCAAAAATTATACAACAGGATTCATATTAGAAAGATTAAGATTTTCGGTTAAGGGGAAAATTTGAGTAGGGAAATAAGATGAGAGTGATGGTATTTTAAGTTCAAAAATTGCTACCAATTTACTAGAAGCAGATTAAGATTTTGCTTCTGATTTTTCAGCAGCCACATAAAGAGAAAACCCCATACTACAAGGTTAGCAGTCTTTATAATATAGCAGGTAAGGATG
>NW_011888789.1:2365966-2417854 GCF_000151845.1 Pteropus vampyrus | reverse complement strand
ATATTTTAAAATAAAATTTAAAATACTAAATTTTAAAGTATTCAAATAATAATATTATAGTATTATGTAATACTAGAATACTACAGTGTTATGTTATAATAATAATGGCAGTAGACATTAAGATAGGAGAAAAAAACTTATTGCACTATATTAGGTCATCAAGAAATCAACCTATTCTAACCTTTTCTGTGTTTTCATTCAGTCTTTACTCATAGACTTCATAATCTATGCAGTTAAAATCAAGAGCTAAGAATTTTTTTAAATAGCATGGACATTTTCTATTCCATCAATGGGTGATTAAAATTGTAAAAATCTCACTACAAGTTTAATATATGAAGTTAATGTTTTATCCTTGAAAATATAGTTGGGAAAGAAAAGATGATTTTCTAGTAGTTCTTGATAAACTAGAAGTCAAAATTTGCAACGACAACAACAACAAAAAGCCATATAATTTTAGTTTTAAATGTTCAGATCACAGATTTTGAAATGTAGTTTTTATTTCTTTTTTTGTCATATAATACTTTGTCACAGATTATGCCAGAGGCAAAATCTTCAGTATTTCACCATTACTAGGAACTCCAATGGTTATAATTTTATGTTTCCCTCTTTGAGTTTATTGAGTCTACAACATATTAACACCTCTTTTAGTTGTTCAGTTCTATTTCTAATTGAAATCTGTTTCAGTAAATTTTAATAATTTTTTAAATTATAAGAAAAAATGTTTCCAAAGGCATGATAAATGTAGTCTATATATTAAAAACAAAAGTTTGACGAAATTATGTTGGAAAAAATAAGCTGGTATTGCAAAGATATATGGCCAATGTCCCTTGTGTCCTATCCATCTAAATTACATAACCAGAAATAGGTAAGATTTTGAATTTCTGGAGTTGGAGGAATCATGGTGATGAGAAAAAGGACGGACAAGATGGTGGTGGACTAAGATTTGTGTGTGTGTGTGTGTGTGCGTGTGTGCGCGTGTGTGTGTTTCGTTGTTTTTAATATGTATATTGTAGATTGGCTTTTTAAATATTTTTATCTAAGCTAATTTGCCTCTTAGAACTCTTGTGTGGAATTGTCCATTATATGCCAAATTGAGGTATGCTTCTGTACATACGAGAAGAATGCTGGTAAGAGTAGTAAAATAAAGAGCTGACAGATGAAACTGGTTATATATACATGTCTCAGAAATCAGATAAATAGGAATGTCCCAGACGTATTGTCTATGGTAAGTATATAAGAAATCTTAGAAATAAAACTGAAATAATTATATATCAAGAAAACTGATAGCTATTATTTTCCTCCTCTTAAGTCTCATGTTATATTTGAATATCAGTGACTATGTGGCTAGACATAATTCAATATAATTATTTAGTTATCACAAGTTCAAACCTTGAATTCAAGGTTATTACTAGTGGTCTTAATAATAATGATAATGAGATTCTTGTAATAACTGCCAATTATCTACTGTTTCTCTTGTCCTGGCAGTATGCTTTCCATACATGTTTTTATTTAATATGCTCATAATCCTCTGAAGTAAACAGTCTTATCTGTGTTTTATTATACTTTAATTTCTGCTTAATCTGGTTTCTTTTATTTTCTGATCAAATTCTAATGATATCGAATATTGATATTTGCCCCTAGATAAAGATATATACATACTACCTGACAAAAATCAGATGTTTTTTAATAAGTATTTATCCAATAGCGCCTATATTTCTTTCTTCAGCATAAATTTACAGAGCTTTTGGTCCAAATAAGAGAACACTAATGATATTTGTCCCAGACAGGCCCTGGGAACATATTCCTTTTTGTTGGCCCATTTCTCTGTCATAAAGTCTGGAAAAAGGACCTTTTCCAGAAAATATATTTCCCTAGCAAGGCAATTCAGAGATAAAGAACTAGAAAACTATGCCTCCTCAGGCACCCATTATCTGACAACATGAGCTTCTATTTTTAGTTTAACTTTTATAGTGAACTTCATATAAGTGGTCAAAAATGCCTTTTTTTAAAGTGTGAGGTTTTTTTATTTTAGAATATGTAGGTATAATTCATATTCAACTAAACTATTTAGCTTTGTTATAAGTTAAAGTATTTAGCTTATAACAAATCATTCATTATATAGAAAAATATGTTTTAGTATACATAGCAATAGAAAATTTAGCTAACTCCTTCCAAAAGCCATAATGATGTTGTTTCAACTTAGTCCACTTGACGTTCCTTGACCTTAGTTATCATGACAGGCACCACCTGTTTAAAGCATCTACACTAACAGTCATTTTAACTTCACAGTACAATTCAGTAGTTAAGTGCACATAATACCATTGCTTGCCAAAAATCATACATGACCCCAAGTAAAATTGGGAGTATGCATCATCTTAAATTTCAGTGTAGAATCCAAGAGTAACACCAATATAAGAATGAGTTGGGATAAAGCCCTACTTATGCAAATAATTGTTGAGTGATGAGTTTAACCCATAACTTTTGAATTTTGGAACACAGAAAAATCCAATATAATTCTAATGTATATTTGCAAAAGAAAAAAAAAACTTAGTTTAAATATGTATTTCGAACCCCTGGTTTCTTCAAGGTACTTATATTTGAGATAGAGATTACTAATAAAAACTATTTTTAACACACCACATGTGTGGAGTTTAATTATTGACCAAAGCATAAGCGTAGAGGGAACTGAAGAGACTGTCTATTTCAGACCACCATTTTTAGGCATATCTGTTTCAACACATAGAAACTACTAAAAAGAAAATTCCTGTAATAGATGCCTGCTTTGCTATTATATTGCCATTGCTATATAATATTATAATGGATTTTTGGAACTTGAGTCTTACTCTACTGATATGTCACATGATATAGGTGAATATTACCAAGCACAAATATTATCAATACAGTTACTATAAGTTCAGGAGAAAATGTTAGCTGGAGTATCACTTATGCTTATAATATTTTACTCAAAGCCATGCTGTTACAATTAAAAATACATTATTACAAGTGAATAATAAGCAATAAACAGAACCACATAACCTACTTGACTTTTTGTTTAATGTAAAATTAAGTATTTCTTTTGTTTATGATTCCTAATTTCTTCCTTTTCCTTTATTCTATCAATGAATATTGTTAAACTTATACCCTTTTTACATCTTTGATTAAGGTAGTCCTACTAGTGCCGGTTGAGTTCCTTGATATTTTTAAAATAAATGCAAGACAAAACATAGTCTCTCCAGGAAATTCCTGAACTCTATCCTTTCAGGGTCATAGAGAGCAAGCATTTTGTTGCTTTGGAAAGTGACCTCAGTTCAGGTCTTTTCCAAACAAACCTTGGGATGTTATCTATGTGTTGTCTCATGAGACTGCACTACTAATCCATAGAGTTCAGCAGTAGCATACGTTATCACTTCTTAGCTTTCTGTGAATGACATTCATAAGGAAGGGAATATATACATCATATAAAAATGCCTCAGATTCTTGAACACTTTCTAAAAATTTCACAATTAATAGAAATCTATAAGAAAACATTAAAATGAAATATCAAACTCAAGTTTATAAAGCTAATGACTTAAACTTTAAATTTTTAATTAAATCTATACATTTGCTATATTCAAATTCAATGATTAATATGTTCCTCAGGTAGATATTCTGAAAATTTAGAAGTTGCAAAAAAAATCCTTCAATGTTTTTAAATTGAGATGTGTTAATTTTAAATTGCAGAATTTCAGTGTCATTGAACATTTTTATCTCAATAATTTTAGAAGTTAACTTGCAAAGTAAATTTTTAAAAATTCACAGAGCATGAGATAGGCAATTTAATAAGTTTTATTTTCTTCCTTGGGAAGTTTAGTGACATAATCACTCGTAAAATCAATACGGCTTGTTGGGGTTGAAGGAAAAACTATAGTGAATTCTAGAAGGGTGTTAAGAAAACATTTTAACTTATATCTATCTATGCTACCAAGCAACTTCACAAAGGTGCTTACTGTTTTATTCATCATTTTCCTCCCAAAGTCCCAAACATGAAGGTCTCAATATGGTCACAGCTGTAAAAGCACATCTGCCAGTTCAAATTAGATTGACAGCTTCCTATAGTCAAGGAACAAATTATAGGACTTCAGACTTCTTCTGCACTTAGTAGTGGAAAAGTCACATTCCATATAATTTAAACTGGAAAATAAAGGTTTTTATCAGTACCTAAAGGTTCAGGACACTTTACCAAGTATATTGTTGATGCATAATTTTAATACATATTATTTCTACATATTAAATTGTTTTCTCCTTTTTGCAATGTGATTTGTTTTCAATTTGTCAGCTATAAGTTACATTTAAACAATTTTTAGTTAACCCATCAAATTATTATTTGGAATCTGATGAAGTTTGATAATTGGTGCTCATAATAATTTTGTATGCTATCAAAGAAAACTTGAGTTATATGATTTACTTTTCCAATAGAGTTATAATAAGCTCAAGAGAAAATGTTAGCTACTGGCAAGAATATCACTTATGCTCATAATATTTTACTCAAAGCTGTGCTATTACAATTAAAAAATAAAATTATTATAAGTGAATAAATAATAGGCAATACAACAAACAGAATGTTGTAAACTACTTGACTTTTTGTTTAATGTAAAATTAAATATTTTTATTTTGTTTACGACTCCAAATTTCTATCTTCCCTTTGCTTTAGCATGCTGCTGTATGGCAAACACATAGATGTTCCAAAAACGTAATGGCATATTTTGTGGATATCTTGTAAAACACATTATATATTTTTTACCCCTTCAAGCAGTTTTGCAATACAAAATTAAGTTTTCTAAAATTAGACACCAGGAGACAAAACCATTTGGTCTTGAAACAGTTGCCAGATGATCCTGCCTCCTTTGCCCACTTAACCACTGCTCCTTTGTTATTAATAAAGCATTAGTAAAATCAAACTGTTTAACTTTCAGGTAGTCAGCAGTTCACAGTGACAAAGCCCTGCTTTACTTGGCCTTACTAGTTACACACATCTATGAAAATCAGTATTGGAGGGAAAATCTTAACGGCTGGCTGATCTGAAAAATGCTACGGTGTTTAGATTTTATAGCATGAAGCAATGCAATGTGACCGAAACAACCTATTACTATTTTTAACAGTAAATTCTACTGAAAACTCACTAGCTTTTTTCATGTAAGATATTTTCTTATTTTGCCAAGTAAAGATTAAAGCACCTTTTGAACTTCTGATCTTTGAATCAGCAGCCTAATTTCATCACCATGTTTCTTTATCTAATTTTTAAGTGAGAGACAATTCTAGTAAGTCCTTACTGATACTAATGTATGGCATTTATGAATTGGTCTCACATCTTTCCATAACGAAAACAGACTTTTTGGAATGTGTTCCAGAGTGAGTTTTGGTTGAGAGAGGGAGAGGGATGCGGTTAGAAAGTGTTCTAGGAATCGTGCTGAAACCATCTTATCAACACTGGAGTCGAGGCTGAGCAACTGTCACAGTGTACCAATAATGGTCGATGTAATTATGAATTATTATAGGACTTTTGAGATATAGTTTTATTATTTATTCTGCTTTTTAAAAATTGTTTTAGGTAAAATGCTGTTAAATTAGAAGACATGGAGAGATGAGGAAAACAGGAGTAGTATCAGTGTCCATGGAGTTCCTGCAAAATATCTATGCAGACCAAGGTGTCCTAACAATAGCTGAAAATTGTGAATTGTTATCAGGGACCACTTGAATAATTTATAGCCATCATCCTGGAATAAGTCCAAAAGAATATGAGGAACTGAAAATTTATTGTAAAAATTTAAATACATAGGTGAAAACATTGTGGTTATTTCATGTCTACTAGAGTGATAGTAAGAATAATAGTCACTAATTCAAAAATAATGATGCAATTAAATATTAAATAGTTTTCTTCATATTAATACATGTTAAAAATCTCTAAAATCTAAATTTTCTTGAGCAGAAAGTGATAATTTACTAATTTTGCAAAAATTGATCTTGCTTACTTTATTAAGGCTAATTGGGGTATAAAGGCACATGTACTCTTCATCCAGCTTAGACAATGATCAATTTATGGCCAATCTTGTTTTATCTATGCCACCAGCCACTTCCCCACATCTATATTATTTAAAGCAAATCCCAATTTACATCATCCCTTCCATAAATATTTCCATATGCAACTTTAAAAGATAAGAATTCTTTCCTCATGCAGTCACAATGCTATTAACATTCCTAAAATACATAATATTATCAAATATCAGGTCAATGTACAAATTTTCAGTGATCTCATGAATATCATAATTTTACACATTCATTTGAAGAATGATTCAAATACTGTCAACATTTTGTGATGGTTCAATGCCTCTAAATCTCTTTTATTCTATAATTTTCCTTTTATCCCTCTCTCTCTTTCCCTTTTCTTCTTTTTCATGTGCAATTTATTGTTGAAGAAGCCAGGATGTTTTCCTGAAAAGCTTCCCACAGCCTGAACATGACTGATTGTATCCCTGTGGTGTAGTTTAACATGTCTCCCTGTCCTCTGATCTAGAGATGGGATCACATTTAGATTTGTTTTTTTCACCCTTTGGTAAGACTAGGTTTATAAGTGGTAATGCGATTTTTTAGTGAGACATCCATGATATCTGGATGTTTCTTATTTTGTATGTTAGCAGCTTTTATGCTAAAAGCCAAGATCTTTTAACATATATTAATGTATAATGAGGCTATTTTCCATTCTATTATTCCTTCTTCATTTAGTAACTGAAAAATTTCTAAAAAAAACAAACAAACAACAAAAAAAAACTAGGTGGAACAGTATGTATAAGAAAGGGTAGATAAGGGTTTGATTCTTTTCCTTTATGTACCAGCTATTCAAAAGAATAATTCAATTCCCTATCATCTGGAGGTGACCAATTAGTCCAGTTTTGTTCTGTGTTGCTTTAGTATCTCTATAGACATTTAAATATAAGCATTTAACTTATTGATCTATTTGTACTCAGATTTTCCGTAATAGGCTGAGGGAGCTTCTTTGAGATGATTGCTGAACCCTTTTCATGACCTTTTAAATCTTTTATAATTTCTTTTTGATAACTGGCATGAAATATGTTCAAGGATTTTCTTGAGCTTTTCTTGACCAAGACCTGGAATCAGCCATTTTTTTTTTTCCAGGGGATCTAGTTCCTGTTAGTAGAAGCAGATATAAAAATTTGATATTAAATCTGGGTGATATTAGGGCTCCTTGTTATTGGTTCGGTCATTGTTCCTAGATGTTTTTCGGTTGAGGGAGCCAGGACATAGAATTTTGAGATAAAATACATCAGTAGTTTATGTTGATACTCGTAATTCAAAACGAAGACGATTAGAGTTTTGTTTAACCCCTTCTATTTTGCATTTTTTCTTCTTTCTCCCAAACAGAATTATAATTTTCAGTAGTACTTGAAATTATATTCTTAGCATACCACGTAATTACTCATCTATTTTATGTGACAATATACATACAAAATCTCATAATACCAACACCACTTATAATAATTGATTACTGAAAGTAGTTTAAAGTTTTGCTTTGTTTTGTTCCTTTCAGTTATTTTATCTTTAAGTTACAATCCCTTTGGCAGTGTCTAGTCAGATTGCTGTGTTTTGACATAACATCATCACTCTTCCATTTACTGAATACATATTTAATTTTCTTTGTTTCATTCCATTTTAGATTTTTTAGGGGCTGCTTTTTTAAAAAATGTTTTACAATTATGTAAAAATTTTTATTCTCAATTCAAATCTACAATACAAGATCTAGTCAAAAAAGTCTAGCTTCTCACCCTAATATATCCACTTTATTCTTTGCATATAGCTTTAGCTAAACATTTTTTAAAAGTTATTATCGGCCCTTTCATTATTTTTTAATTAAAAATTCAGACACACATACAATTGCTTGTCCTCCTTACTTATATAAATAGTAGCATATTATTATAAATTCATTTCTCTATTTTTTCCTTTTTACAACTTTTTTTGTATTTCTTGTAAGGGTTTTATACTACCAGTTTATTCAATCTCCTACTGATGGACAGGTAGCTTGTTGCCAGTCTATTGGTATTAAAATTAGTCATGTAGCAACTAGCCATGAATACAAATCTCTTTATTTTGGCAGGGTATAACTGCAGTACATTTCCAAAAATTTAATTCTGAATCAAAGATTCCTGCATATATAATTTTTAACATGGCTTAGAGCCATTTGCATTTTTCTTGTGAACTAACTGATCATTATTCTAGTCCTTTGTTCTAAAACATTGATCTTTTTCTTCTCTTATCAGAGGGTCTTTATATATTAAGTATATTAACATTGTGTGTCTGTGATACAATATGCAAACATTTTTCTTGGTTTTATATTTGTCTTTTTATTTTATGTATGGTTGCATTTATTATGACAACATTTTTAAATACTATCATTTTTATAAAATCAAATTATATACGTTTACTCTATTGTTTGTTGATTTTGAGTCATGGTTAGACCATTCACAAATTATCATTTCACACATGTTACTTGTGGTATATATTAAGTTTTTTTTTTTTTTAACATTTACTTATTTTATCCACTTGAAATTCATTTCAGTGCATGATGTAAGGAATTAATCCAACTTTTTCTTTTTCCAAAAGACTTAAGATTTATTTTTTTAAAAGTCAGTCAAAGGCAATCTGTAGTTCGCTCAAAATATAAAACAGTACTCTTTAATCCCCTGTTTTCAAGACTATTAGTCATTGACCACACTAGGTCAGAGGCTAAATTTTTAAAAAATACTTTGAAAGATGAATTATTTAGTGTCAATGTATCGGATTGCCTTAACTTTTCCCCTAAATTAACTGACCACTTACAAAATAACTTAATCACTCTGAGTGTAGATCAACTAATGACTTTTTAATATTAACTAGAAACATTATGTAACATTCTTGATTTTTTTTTGTTGTTGTTCTTATAACCAGGAGTTAGCATTCATAACATATTCTCCTATAGTTTACAGACAACCACAGACACTCTTAAAGGAACATTCCATCTCCTACATGAAGTCATGCTATTTCTTTGTATGATACAAATTATCCTGTGTACATTTCATACATTGGTATGCATTTCAAAAGAACCGAATAAAGTGCCGAGGGAATTGTCATTTGATATTGTCTTATTGCTCCTTCCAGTGACACATTCATTGATCCTCTCTTTATACTTCTCTTTATACATGTTACATGTGTGCCTGTTATGTGTGTACAACTGTGCTGGGTCTACAGAAAACACAAAAGATTTGTGAGACTCGATGCCTTCTTTGTCTGCCTCTCCTCATCTTCCATGCAAGAGTGGGAAGAGGGTGAAACTACCCTGTGCAAGCAAGAAGGACGGTCCTGAGATATGGTTCCAGTGGAACCATATGTGAGGTGTTGTATTCTAAGTTAGTTCATGAAAACAATAACAATGCTAATCCTAAATTATCATTTATTGAGCACTAACATTCCCAGTATTGGGCTGACTAGAAACATTGGCACGTTTCTCATTTAATATTTAAAGCCATCCTATAATGTATATTGTAGATGAAGAAACTTTACTCAGACTAATTATATATATTACCAAAAATTGTATTAGTAACTAACATGTTTAGAACATAAGTTTAGAATTATTTGAATTAAGTCTGAGCTTTTAAGGACACCGCTGAATTTTTCATGATTATATCACCGAAAATGAGCCCAAGCTAAAATCCTGAGTGTTTGCCAAAATTTAAATGCAGAAACAAAATGGAATTTTCATACCAAACTGGGGTAAGCAAGACTACAAATGGGAGAAAGCCATAGTCAAGAGAATAACTTTATTTTAGGTCTAGTTCCAGGAAGGCATTCCCTCTTTGGGTAACTCAGAAGGCATGGGGTGCCCATAATTCAGCATCTTTGTTTATTTGGAATTTGAAATGTAAGGGTTTGGCCTGACATTTGTAAAAGTGTAGTTTGGACATATCCTCAAGGTTATATGGGACTTTCCATAGGACTTTCAACAGGACAGAGTAAGAGAATATTCATTTAGAAATAAAGTAAGATTAACTCTGTCTACATTTGAATATGTTGAATCTTCATTTTATCCAATTACTTTTGTTTGGAAAAAATAATTATTTCTGAAAGTAAATGCTTTTGCTCAAGAATAAGTGAAATTAGAGGTTTTTGTGAAATTATTTTGTTTAACAAAGCAGAAATTTGCATGTGCCGTAGTGGGTAAAGTCTTCTGTATCATAGAACTCCCTATATAGTGACAAAAAATTCCATTTGACTTCTTCCACAGTATTTTTTTAAAGTTTCTTAGCACTCTTAGTGTGGCTGCAAAAACATTCTGCATCATGTCCTAAAATGATGTAAGAAAGCAACTTATAATTTATTAAAAGTTAACCATTGATTATTCATGAGAAACATCTTTTTCCTATTAGATAGCATTTCAGTTTTGCTCATCAATAAAAGGAGATTTCAGTCTCCTGCCTTATAGTCTTCTGCTCTTCAATATCACATGCTGCAGGAATCAGTTAGTTGATAAAGAAGCAGATGGGAAATATTATTTAAATATGTAGAGAAATAGTTACTTGCCATGCTCTAGTAGTACTAGGAGCCAAGTCATAGAAAAAGGAGCCAAGCAAGAAAATGTATATATGTCACTGAAGGAATCTCAGACTCAAACACCTGCGGGCAATTTAGATCAGTGATGTGAGAGCACTAAATGTAAAGTAGTAGAAATGGTGGAGGTTGTGGGAGATGCGAACTGCATCCAGCTGTTTGTTACCACATAGGAATGTGGGTCCATGTTAAAAGATTATTTTTATTTTCAAGAGAAGTTAAGAATTCAAAATGTTTCATAAAATTTCCCAATTTCTAAAATATTGTGATGATTAAACAAACGCTTGTGGGTTAAGTCCAGGCTGCGACTTGCTCGTCGGCAGTCCCCTACTTACAGAATTACTCTTACGGAAACAGCCAGGATTTGTGGTATAATGTCATTTCCCCTTTGGGTGGATCAGTGGCTTTGAAGATCACATCATGGAAATGAAATAGAATGAAACATAAACCTATTTATCACACTTATTCAATGTCTAAAAGGAAAATGAAAGAAGATTTTGGACTTAATTTTCTTGATGCAACTACATAGCTGAGAAAGTGGAGGATTACAGTGTAAAAGGTTTGCCATTGATTTTGTAGTCTTATATATACACTGTATATTTCAAAGATAATCAGTTGTATATAATGTTTATGTGCAATGATGGGACTCAATTACTAAGTAATACCTATCTACTTTGGCTTGATACTAATTCTCTGAATTACAATTCCCTGATCTAACTCTAGGACTCCTCTTGGCAAAGTACAGAAATGCTTTCGAATTGTTTCATTTAAAGCAATAATTAAATAAAATATATGGCAAAGTGACAGGAGGCATGAAAAACAATATGCATCTATAGCCATTGGTCATACCCGCTGTAGTTATAACTAAAATAGATGGCAATAACTCATGTGTTCCATGTCTGCTCTTTTTTCCCAAAGAGCACACATTTGGAGAGCTTTATGTATTAACTTACTGGACACACTAAACTTTAATTGAGAAGACTTCTATGCTAGCTGGAGGGATAAATTTTTACTCTAAAATTAGCTGTTCAAGAATTGATAGTCCAGAAGTAAACTCATATTTATACGGGCAAATAATTTTTTACAAAAACACCAAAAATATACAGTGGAAAAAGGAAAGCCTCTTCAATAAGTGGTGCTGGGAAAACTGGAGAGCCACCTGCAAAAGAATGAAACTAGACTGTTGTCTATCACCACACACCAAAATTAATTCAAAATGGATTAAGGACCTGAATATAAGACCTGAAACAATAAAATGCATAGAAGAAAACATAGGAACTAAACTCAAGGACCTTGGGCTTAAAGAGGATTCGATGAATTTGACCTCAAAGGCAAGGGAAGTAAAAGCAAAAATAAATAAATGGAACTACATCAAACTAAAAAGCTTATGCTCAGCAAAAGAAACTGTCAAACTGTCATGAAGGTAAAGAGACAGCCATCCAAATGGGAAAATATATTTGCAAGCAACGCCTCCTATAAGGGCCTAATATCCAAAATATACAAAGAACTCATACAACCCAATAGCAACAAAAAAACAAACAATCTAATCAAAAAATGAGCAGAGGACTTGAACAGACACTTCTCCCTAGAGGACATAGAAATGGCCAACAAATATATGAAAAGATGCTCAACATTGCTAGCTATTAGGGAAATGCAAATCAAAATCACAATGAGATACCATCTCACACCTGTTAGAATAGCTATAATCAACAAGACAAGTAATAACAAATGTTGGAGAGGATGTGGAGAAATAGGAACCCTCATACAGCTGGTGGGACTGCAAATTGGTACGGTCACTATGGAAAATAATATGGAGGTTCCTCAAAAACCTAAAAGTTGACCTATCATCTGATCCAGCAATCCCTCTATTGGGTATTTACCCCAAAGACTTGAAAACCTATATCCTAAAAGATATTTGCACACCGATGTTCATAGCAGCATTATTCAAAGTAGCCAGGACATGGAAGCAATCCAAGTGTCCTACGATAGATGATTGGCTACAGAAGCTGTGGTACGTATATACAATGGAATATTACTCAGCCATAAGAAGAGATGAAATACTGCCATTTGCAACAACATGGATGGACCTTGAAATAATCGTACTAAGTGAAATAAGCAAGACAGAAAAGTTTGAAAATCACATGATATCACATATGTGGGATATAAACCTAAAAGCAACAAACGAACAGGACAAACAAACAGAGACTCATGGACAATGGACTAATGGTTACCAGAAAGGAGGGGGAAATAAAAAAATAAAATGTTTTAAAAAATTTTATATATATAGTATGAAAAAAATTATCTGGCATGTAAAAAAAATTTAAAAATTACCTAATCATAATAAATAAATAAATGAATGAATGAATAAATAAATAAATAAAATTTTTAAAATGGCTGTTCAAGTATTGTGTCTTTAATATTTTCATTTCCAATATTTTGTAAAGTACATTATTCATATATATAAAATTTCAATTGAGAAGGTTGGCAAATACTTTTACATAAAACCAAACTAGCAGAACAATTAAGAATTCAGTAAAATTTCAGGCTTATTTCTCATGCCATACAGAGGTTTCTTCAGCATTTAAATAAACATTGTTAATAAGGTCAATGTCAGGTTTATATTAACAGAGATGAAAAGATATGTTGTGATTTTGTTCATTTAATCAAATATAAGCAACCATTCTGGAACATTCATATTATGATAAATGGTACTTGAAATGATACAAATTTCCTACATTCTTTACTCAAATTCATCAATTATTTGGTAATTTTTTCCTATAGAAATAGCCATACAAGTATATATTAGCCATTTTGTGCCAACAGAATCAAATCTCAGATGCCCTTCCATCCCTCTTCTTAGGATGTGTGAGGACATGGTGACCATGGAGACAAATAGGATGTACTCAGCCTGTTACGGCCATAACTCGGAAGTGAAGCAACGACTTCAAAGGTTTATGTTTTTATTGTGCAGATAATACTAATTCACTGGGAAAGCTTTATTAAAATTATTTGTAACACTTTGTTTTCTGATTTGTATATTTTTTTTGAGAAGCTGACATACATCCAGTGGTCTTAGTCTCACCTGAAATCAGCAGAAGAATGACTGCCTTAAAAATGTGAAAGAAAATGCAGTCAAACTGCCAAAGCCAATGATTATCTATATAGCCTCTGAAAAACTGAGTCTGTATTTGTTATTAGAACAAGCAGGACATGGGAAAAAAAATGTGGTAACTTTTTTATAGCAAAAAGCTCTGTGAGATTAGAAGCCCTGTCTACATCTTAACTGCTGCATCCAGTGCCTAAGACAGCACACATTAGGTGCTCAATCAATATTTGTTGAATGAATGTTGTTAAATTTACAAATTTCCTAAAGACATACTTCTCTATGATACTTTGTTTTTCATAAATTAGAAAGTTTCTCCTTACACAAATTATAAATTTCATTCTTAAAAGGACAGAAACAGAATAGGAACTAGCGAAATTTTAAAAGATAGCTATTCTGGTTCACCCATTAATAATTTGTCATAGCATCACAAAATTAAATTGTAATAAGTTCTGCTTGTATTAGTTCTAAAGGGCACTGGTTAAGTAGCCAAACAAAAGTGGTAAATTGAGTTTACAGAGAGCTTTCTGAATGACTATTTACCTAGTCTTTTAAACAGCTCTTAAAAATTATATACTGCATATAATATATACATACACACATATAAACACACACATATACATATATACACATATAATTTTAAGTGATTCAAAGATTGTATTTAGTAATTCTTTACCTTATGTGAAGAATTTAAGGTGGTAGAAAAGCTGAAAGAAATATATTGCTGCATTAGATTCTAGAACCATAGTGTTTGCTGATTATGAAAATTCAAGAAACCATTGAGTTATTAAGAATTTTAATATATATTAACATTATTAAAGTTTTTGGTACACATTACCGAATAGTCCTGTCATTTCTTTTTAATTTGCTCTTTATCTGTTTTTTCCTTCCTTTCTTTATTTAATGCTTCTTTACCAAATTATTTTCCTTTTTAATATATCTTTTATTTCAGTGCTCCATTCATAGACCTCTTTATTGTATATAAAAAAAGGAAAACTGTTAGTTTACTGATGCTTAGCTTTTGAAACATTAATTTTGATATTTCTCCTTTGGCGCAAGTCCATAATTAAGTGTTACATATTAGAGAGCAATGCATCTATAATCTGTCCCCGTAAGCTTGCAACACTAGACAACTTCAGCATTAATCAGTTTTACTTAAAGAGAGAAGAAAAAAAAAACCTCTGTAATCTATTAAAGAATACTTTGATATAGCTTAAGAATGTTCTGAGAAATCCTAAAAATTCTTCCTTTAAGTTTCTCTCATTAGTTGATTTGCTTCTGATGTACAATCAGAAGAAAAAAGTATGATTGTGCAACATTTTTATGAATAGAAACCTTGTAGAGAGTGAATCTATACTAAGGCTATGTCAATATTACACCAATTAGGAAGTTAGGTCCACGAAAGTGAAGTCATATGGCAAGTTAAGAAATATTGAATTTCTAGTCAAAATATATTGATGGTTTTTTCTCTGAGGAGACTTTCGTGGATGATTTATCCATATATCAGGTTCATGAAGACAAACCAGAATTACAATAGATCTATTCTACACTGAATGCAGATTCTAGATGAGACATATTTTGAATTGTATCGAAAGATCAAGATGATTTATATATAACCTTCTGAAACTAGGAAACCTATTTGTATAGCCATATGTCATGTGTGTATTATGTTTTATTTTTAAACATTACATAATAATAGTCTAAGTAATTTATAGTAATAACTATAAACTATAGTTACTGTTAGAATCTTTAAAAAGTCAATCTTTTTTGTCATATTTCCCAAAAAGTAAAGAACATATTATTTTGAATTATTTAAATAAATATAACATGCAAAAATGTGATCTATTACAACTGATATATCAGCAAATGAAATGCCTTTAAAGACTAAGTCTCCTCAAAGAACAAACACAGAGTCAAAAACTAAATAAATCACCCTCTAAGCAGTACTGCATTGCCTCCCACTCACTGGAACCTCACATAAATCTACTGCCTTTCCGGTACTTGTCAGTTATATGACTAACTTGTACATGTAATAAAACTTCCTCTGGCTCTTCGTTTTACAGAGGATGACTTGATAGTACTATTGGAGTACAATAGATCATTTTTGATGTTTTCTTGCTTGACCACTGCTGGTTACAAATTGCGTCTAATCCAAAGGTTCTGATAAAGTGAATATATTCTTTTAATTACCTTAGATCAATGATCCAAATAATTTTCATTTCCAGTATTTGAAAACTTGAACACGTTAATCTTTTATTTAAGCCAAGTAAATGTAGATGACATCTGTTCAGTGTACCACAATTTAAATATGATAAATATATAAAATTCATCTTGTGACTATGCACTAATGTCATTATGGTCTATAATTTTCTAATCAGTATTGAATAGTATAGTATAAACATTCAGTACATGGGCATAAACATGAAAGCTTAAGCTCTCATTGTAGAAATTGACAAGTAAACACACTAATATGAAGGTTAAATTTAATGTTAACTATATGGAAATAAAAATTTGCTATTTGTCTTTATTGATCTGTTGGCAAAATCAACTGTATACATTTCCTTAAAAAATAATAAACTGCATTGCCACTTAGTTGATATTTCAAATATTTTTCATTACAGTTGAAGAAAATGACTTTTGTTACTATTTGTAGTAGTAAGAATTAATATTAATATTATTAGGAGGGGTTAGTACATTTTTTCTTAAAAGACCAGGTAGTAGATATTTTAGGTTTTCCAACTCAATTCTGCCATTGCAGCTGAAGGCTACTATAGAAAATACATAAATCATGAGTGTGCTTGTTACCCAGTAAAATTTATTTTACAAAAGCAGGCAACTTGACCACAAGCGATAGTTGGCCAATTCCTATATTAATGTTCCTTTCCACTTGTATAGTGTCTTCGCATATTCAAAAACTAATTAACTCAGCCTTCTTGTGTTACTAAATATCGATATTCACTTTTTGTGGATGAGGAAACCAGAGTTCAGACTTGACTTTCACATACGAAGCAAAACAATTGGGACTCAAGGCTCCAGACTCTGTTGTTGTCTTATAACATAAGCCACTCTGAAAGTCAAAATTTATATACTATTTAATGAAAAACTTTATTTCCATTTAGTTCTGAACTTTTTCATACCGGAGCATGATGCTAAGATAATAGAACAAGCTAAATAAAGAAAGGCTACAGCTCAGATCTCAGCCAATGGATTGGACAGATGCTTAAAATTTAGGAATACAAGGGCTGAGCCATATTCATGAACATAGGCACAGAGAATTGGACAGCTGTTTTTCCTTTCTTGCAGAGTCAATTCCTTATCCAAATTTTTAAAAATACTTGTTGAATAAGTTAATAAATGAAAAACATTATAACATGATTAAATATGTAAATATATAAATATATAAAAGAGACATTGAGGATTTTTAAGAGCAATCAAAAAAGGAAATGTGTTTATTAAACATTTATATACTAAGATTGAAAGTGTAGATTTTTAATAAGTGAAAAGATAGTGTTTTTTTAAAATATATATAATAGTCCAAATAA
Organism: Pteropus vampyrus; assembly: GCF_000151845.1. Classification (NCBI taxonomy): domain Eukaryota; kingdom Metazoa; phylum Chordata; class Mammalia; order Chiroptera; family Pteropodidae; genus Pteropus; species Pteropus vampyrus. The sequence continues at coordinate 2,400,577 of NW_011888789.1, read as the reverse complement.
ACTTTATCTTTTTTAATCTACCAAGTGATTATTAGTTAGAATGTTTCAATTTTATTTAGAGGTGGAAATCATTTAAGAAAAAAGAAATTAGAAAAGTCTACAGAAAAATAATCAACAGTTTGAACGTGAAATAAAAACCAATGCTAAATACCAAAGTCTTACTGACATTGCAAAGAAAGTTATTTTCATAGTTTTATATAAAAAAGATTGTACATACTTTTAAAAAATGTACCATTTTTAAAGTTTAAATCAGCATAAAGCTTACATATGCCTTTATATTAAAAGTTAAAATGTAAACATGCTAATTATATTTACTGTAAAAATGTAAATCCCAGAGTTTATCTTCTAAAATGCAACCAAAGTTTTTATTACAAGCATATATCAAATTGGAAACATTACATTGATCTTCTGCTTATGTTTTTTACTAGAGTATGCTATATCGATATAGCGTTTATTTAAAAATTTGAATTAATAGTTCTATTATTTGACTACTTCATTACCACAGTTAAAAACTTTGTTATAAAAATATTACACATGATATTAAGAAGTTTTGATTTTTATTTTCCTTTTTTTTGATTGTGAGAAAAGAGAAGAGGATATATTTTGATATGGAAGAAAAAGTTAAGATGCATTTACAATAACTGGGATAAAGCTCTCTATAATATTCAATATGTAATGATAAATTGGTGATGATGTATTTCAGTTTCTTTACTCAATTAGCATAAACAAGTTTCCTGAAATAGGACCAAATCAGTAATCTATTGTATATTCTCAACTAAGGTCAAAACCTCATATTTTGGAATTTTGGAATTTTTCCAATACAATTCTGGTTTTAATTGTACAAGATAAAGTACATAAGCAAGGGAGAAAAGGAAGAGAAAGATGAAAGAGTGAAAAATGAGATAAATTGTGATGCTAAGCAGGAAAATTTTTGCATGCATAAAATAAGTTTTCTTTACATTTTCTTTCAAATTAATATATTTAATACCATCTTACCCTGCTCTTTCTTATCCCTCAACCTCATTTCAAGTAGAGACAATAACAAAAATACTAACAGATCTAATTCACATCTTTTCCCACTGTCCAAAAAAGAGATCTCCTTGCTATGAGGCATGAATCATGTTCCTAGAGAACATCACATGTTTATCATAAACAGCGTCTTCCATGCAAAAATGGAAATGTTAACTCAAGTCACATTGCTTTTCATAAATAAAGATTTCAAAAATTTTGTTTGTACTCTTAAATTAATTGTTAGTAAATTATAGACTTTTTAAATATATGTAACAAAATTTAATGTTCCCATAAAATACATACAATTGTTATTGCAAAATGCCCATTCCAAGTTAAAATGAGAAATATCAGGGTTCTGGAATTATATCAATGAGTCATAATTGAACACATGTAAGCTATTTGTCAGTCTAATTAATGATGTATAAGTGACTGAAGTACCCCTGTAACACTGTGAAATAAGAACTCAAGTATAATAATCACCCAGGGAATTTGAAATTATACTTTCTCTTTTATTTTCTTGTACTTGCATGTCTATTCAATTCAGTATTCTATTATCTAAGTAGTTGGTTTAGTCATTTTATTTTTTCCAGAAGATTGGTATGAGGCACTTTTGCAGATGTTCTTAAAAATTCTGAACTTTATTGTTACTCGTTTAAAGAAAAGCTTTTTACATGCTTCATAATATGTACATTTGAACTTCATCAAGTTAATTTAAATTAGAATAACTTTAAAAGAAGCATACCACAACACACGTTTTTAGTTAAAGGATACCATGTTTGTGGAAAGATAAAAGAGGAAGACTCATCTTTCTTGGAAAAATGAAGAACAGGATGGAAAGGATCAAAGATACACTAAGGCAAGCCATTGGCAGTTTCTGGTTTTCCCAATTAAGCCTTTGTTTCAGTTTTACTTGTTCAAGGCCAAGTGCTGTTAGTTTCTTTTCTTTCTTTTGATTATTGAATTGTAATCCTTGAAATCTGATTATTCTATGACTCAGTGACTCAGTCATGAGAAGAATGAAATAATTACTAGGTTTTGTGATTGTTTTACTTTTTCGAGACTAATTAATCTTAATGGTTGAGGGGGAGAGGAAATGCAGGGTCAAGAAATATTTAGGCCTTAATCCTAAATTTCAGTAGCTCAAGTGTGATCTCAGACTAGTCACCCAACTTCCCTGAGTATTAGCAGGACAAATGCATAGCATTATGGGAGACCAAGAAATACTCAAAATATTCCTTGAGTTTTGAAACTTAAACTGAATATAGTTAGATTATAAATGAAATCAAAGGAGGTAAGAAATAAATGGTGAAATGAAAAGTGTTATATATTAATAAGAATTGACATAATTCTTTTAAGCTATTTACTAGCTCATATTTTTAAATCTTTGAAAAAGTATTTTATTTTGTCTCAACAATCTTATCGTTATCAACATTGAGAAAATTAGGAAAATATGAGGTTATAAAATATATCGAAAAAATACTTGCTACTTAGAGAAGACTTTCCTACCTTCTAATACAGAAATACTAAAGAATTCAAAAGTATTTTCTTTTTTATTCATTGATTTCTTCAAGAATTAAGGGTAGCATTGTTGCTGTTTACCAGGTAAGATCATGGCTGGCCACTTAGTCTGTCTTCTTCATTAGTAAACTGAGAATTATACTTGCAACAGCCTCATAAATGTGTTGTACAAATTAAATGCATGAATGCATGCAATGTCCTTTAAAAAGTACATGGGGATAAAGTAAGAATTCAATAATGGTAGATATTTTATTATAAATAAAATTAATGTTTGTTAGGAGAGAGAAGAAGATTTAAGTAATTACAGGTGAAGCACTCTAGGCATTCAAAAGTGGAAGAAATTATCTCTTGGAAATGTTATCTGGATGCCTCCTTCCTTCCCTAGTTCTGTCTTCACCTCTTCTTGTCAGCTCGGGTAGTAGCTTGGGAAATGGGAAAGAGTTGGAGTTCTTCATTCACACAGACCCTGGTTACTCAGGTTTATTTCTTAAAGAATCCTTCAGCAAGCTACTCAGTCTCTCCAAGACCTGACTTCTTATTTCAAGATGTGTAAAATGTCAGTCGTCCTTGCATATTGAATTGTTATTAAGAGGCCTATTTTAATATAATATAAGATTGATTTAATGGTGTTCGTGATGTTAGAAAAAAAAGGTTTTGAAAATCAGAATTCTCTGAGATAAAAATAACTCAATTGACTCTATTAAAACTAAAGAATAAATTGAAGAAAATAAAGATTATTTAAAACATATTAGTCACATTTATTAACCACCCAAAATTTAGTATGTATAATCAATAGTAAGAAAAATCAATAAATTTCCCTTTACAAATACATTTAAAAATGTTAAAAAGGGTCTAGAAGGTCTCCTTTCTATAGTCCTATTGAAGTTTTAGCTTGGATTTTATGAAGCAAAGCAAAATCAATGCCCTTAGTACATGTTATCTAGATTTAATGTTTTAGTCTGTTAAGTTCACGTTATTTCTAAACTAGTCTCTCTTGGTAAAAGAACAAAAAATGTTTTCCTCGGTTCTTCTATAATTTTTCTTAAATACTACAGGTGTATGAATGTTACTGAATTAATTTCATTCTCAATATTGACAGTAATGTTTAATATCAGACTTTGAATTCTTGAATGTCCTCAGTGATTATTCTGATTTTCATGTATAAAATTATTTCAATATTTGTGTGTACTTCATTGTCAACACAGGGAGGAAAAGCATCCTATACTCACAGATATTAGAATTTATGATCATTTCTCTGTTTGTAATTATTAGGATTAGAAATGGTCATTTCAGACCAGGTAAAGCAACCAAGTTCATGGTGACTATGGTGACTGTACATTGTAGTGTGTGTGTGTGTGTGTGTGTGTGTGTGTGTGTGTGTGTATGTTTGTGTATATACACGTATATGTAGACCCATAATAAAATGTACAGTGATTTATTAGTGAGTTTTTCAATTATTGGAAAAGCAAAGTTTTGAAAATTTAGTGATGGCACAGTAAAATTTTTTGATACTTATTTAATATTAAAGCTCAGAAAATATACATCTATGAATACTTGTCATATAATATAAATATTTTCCAAATGACAAATATTTCTAATATTTGTGTAATATTCTGGTCCTCCTCTACTTAGGTACCTTAGGTAGGATTATAATTTTATGACCTATGTGGCTGAATATGGGCAAGTGTAAGCTGAAGAAGTTTTATGAGCCAGCTGTTTTGTATTCTTTCATGAGATGGCCAGTCACATGTGGCCACAAGAGGGACACAGGAAAGGCATAGGAAAACAAAGTTTATTATACTCACAGGCCCTAGAGAGACAAAGTCAATGCATGTCAAGAGGAGGACACATGGAGGGAGCACCAAGAAGTGTGCTCAACCAAGCAGGTGGGGAACTGAGAGGGGAAGGGGAAGGAAAGGCAGAAGGAGGGAGGAGGAAGGAATAGGGAGGGAGGGCGTTTACTGGGGGTCAGGGTACAGCACACAAGGAAAAGGAATAGGGGGATTTCACTGTTGTATTTGATGTCAGTAGGTCACAATCAGAGCAAATAGGATTATGTGTGACAAGGCCAGCCTTATCGCACTGGTGATCCTGGTCACCTGGGTGAGGTGCTCATAGCCCATTGGTGGGGATATTGAGGCAGCAGGAAACTGTGAAGCTTTAAAATGTATAATAGATAAGCACATAATGGGTTTTTATTTCCTAAATTGGTGACAGGAATATATATATCAAATTTTACCTAATCTATAATTTCAACATTCTAGTTTATTTAATAGTAATAATTTACTAAAGTAATATCTACTAAAGTAAATTGAGTTTTACTTTCAATGACTTTTTTTTACTTCCACAAGTTTTATTTAGATCTTTTGTCATGTATGTTTATTCTTGTTTTACTATCTTGTTCTTTCATTATGATTTCTATTTATTCTTTCATCTCTCTAAAGACTGAGCCTTGGATTATTCTGTTATCCGAAATCCACGAACGAGTTAAATTTACTGAGTCCAGTGCCAGATTGTCTAGATTTCATTTCACCTCTGTCATTTACAACCTGCGTGACCTTGGGCAAATTATGTATTGTCTCTGCATATCCGTTTCTCATTGTAAACTAAGATAATAGTGCTGACCTCAGAGGGTTGTTGTAAAAATTAAAATAGCTTTTATAGTAAAAGTAGAGGATTTAAAAGAGCCCGTGGCATGTTAGCCCCATTGAAGAGTCTGCAATTATCACCAAGTTTGCAACCACCCATGCTTGGCTGCTTTTGCCCAGTTGTTCAGAGAAATCTAGAGATTTCTCTCTCCGTCCTTTAGCAAAGCCGTTCATTAAACATGTAAAATTTTATCTGGAATCCGTAGGTGTATGTGGTTAGAGGGCTTCAGAGTAGCCAAGCCTTGCATGTTGTTGGATATAGAACCCATTTAATTTGGTATTTCTTATAATTATCTGCTAGGTTCTGCTATAATATCTATATCAGGGTTGAACCATATAGGTCAAAAAAGCAAAAGAAAATAATTTAAACTAACATAGTTGAGGCGATTGGTTTTATATTTTTGAGGATTATGCAAGTAGTTCTTTCAATTTAAAGAAATTAAGTATTTTTAAGAAAATAATGTTTTGAATCTAAATATTTTCATGGAAACTAATTAAAATAAATCAAAGATTTTTATGTTATATTTTTTAAATATATTTCATCATTTTCATTTTACATTTTATTCATATTCTCAAAAAATACTAATCTGTGGGAATTTTTGGTCTAATTCATTTTTAAGGAAACTAATATAAAATTGTAGTCAAAATTCTTACAATAATAAAATAACGGAGAACTTACAATAAATACTTATCCTGATTATCTTATAGATTTGTCAATAATCTATTTTAATAAATTTCAAGAGATTTTATTCTCCCTTTTCTCTTCCTTTCAATAAGAAAAAAATTAAGTCCATCCATTTCTGCCATCGTAAGGACTATTATGATTAATTGTTCTCGTCAAATCTGGCCAACTCTGGTAATATAAACCATACAGTTTATGTACTAAAGCACTTTGTAGCAATGAAAGTTTCTCTTCTGAGATTTGAACTGTAGGAAAAAAGCATGAAGCTATTAACTAGAGAAATACAGCATGATTAAAGACCAATCCTCCTTAAAAACAAAAGTCTAATTTTTTATGTAGTGTAACTTTAAACTGTTTACATCAGTTTTAATATTTCGTCTTACATCCCAAAGAGATTATGAATGAGTCAACATCACCAAGGGATAAAATCTAAAGAAATGGCAATTAATAGGAGCATTTTTTCTCAAGTGTAATACATGCCTGTTTTTCGTAGATCACTATAAATTGGCTTCAACTTCATCATGCATTTTTATTTAATAGATTATTAAAGATAATATTAAATTTTATTTTATGTGTGTGTATATACTCTACTATGTGTAGAGATAAAGGTATTCTTTTTTCTTCTGGATTAGTTCAAAATCAGTGTTGTATCCTGCAGTTTATTTTTAATTTCTGAATGATGATCAGTGTTCACTTATTCAATACAATTCATTTATTCTTGGAATAACACCAGTTAATGTATAATGTGTAGAATAAAAGTGACATCCACTAAAGATATCATACTGACAAGATTACACTACATTTTATGAGTTTGAGTGGGCAATCAGGAAATTTTAAGTTCACATCAAAAGTGGAGTCAGAAATGTTACTACGATTCATCCATAATCGAGGTTGACTAACAGCTTTCAGGCCTCACCGTTCCCCTCCCCTTCTGCCCCACATCTAAGCAAGCTGATAAAAGCTCCAGGTGCGCCTTTCTTTAGCACCTGCTGAGAGGTTCAAACCACTCAAAACTTGGACCAAACAAGGTTACCTTCTGCCCAACTCCAGCCCTCAGTCACAGCAATAGCCAAACCAGTCTCCTTTCCCTGTCTTCTCAAGTGACTTTGGACATGATTGAGAGCTCTCCTGCTCTCTCCATAAAACCTCACTAGGTGAGTAATAAAACTTTTCATATCCCCTTGAGGCAAGTGTGGTGTCATCAGTCTCGACATCTGAATGAACCAGTTCTGGCTAGAAGTCTACTCAATATTTTTGGAGTGTCCACAAATGGTGTTATTTAATGAGATAGTAAATAAAAGGGAAGACAAGAATTTAAGGAGAAAGGAATCAATCTATTTGTGATTGTGGTGGTTCTGAAGTGGTCTTGGCATATATAATTGGGTATATCATGTACATAGTTGGCCATAGGTATGGAGATCAGGAGTGAATCTGGGAAGGTGGCAGTTTGAAATCAGCATACACATGGCCTGGGGAGATGGAGATCACTCAGGAGGATGATTAGGGTGAGAAGAAAAGGCCAAGCACATTGCTTCTACTAAATTCTTGTCCTATATTATTTGATAACTTTCTTTTCTTTATTGTGTCTTCTTGAGACATTAATCTTGATAATGTATTCAGCCTTTATTGAGCATGTCTTAACTTCAACCTAACTTGAAGCCATGGATTATTTTTACATAAAAATAACAATTTTACTTTAGCAGATAGAGAAATAATGATGCTGAAAAGTACTGGTTATGTTAGGCTAAAGTGTATCATTGTGTCGCCAAGAGAAGAAACTACTTATTAATTTGAGTTCAGTAGAGGCTTACAATCAATTGGAAATACCAAACAAGCTAGACCTGCTAATGAGAGTTGTATATTTAAGGTGTTTAACTCTGCTGCTGCTTAATCAAGTTTAAAAGTAAGTACACATTATTATCAAAAATAGCTGTGATCAATTCTATTAATTAATCTTTATCTTTTAGGTCAATCTCTGAAAATCCTGGTGTCCACATCATAGCCAAGACAGCTAAATTAAAATTTCAGGGTTGGGTCCCAGGCATCGGTAATTTTTAAATCTCCCCATGTGATTCTAATCTTCACCCAAGATTTAGAAACATCACAATAGGTGAATTGACTTTAGTAGAAATAAGCAATAGTTAGGTTTTAATTTTGAAATTTATCCTATATCTTGTTTCAGAATGGTTTAATGTATTGCATATGGCTATGCTCATTAAAGTCTAGTTAGGCCTTAATTAAGCCAAAAAAAAAATAGGTCTAATATCTCTGTTTTATATTTAAGAGAGTTAAGACCAAGAAGGATCAGGTGATTTCCCCCCAAAATAGACAAGTGACTAATGGAGGAGTAATTTAAAACCAGGTTTGGTTACTTTCATAAGTTAATTAACCTAGACCACATAGCTCAATGAGTCACGGGTTAGGAATCCAGGATTTTGAATAGTTTGCTCATACAATACTCTGAAATTTTGCCATATTTAATTTCTCCTCATCTCAAAATGCATGTCAGGTATTATTAAATTGTTGAATTTTTAATAAGACTTAATTAAACATTTTATTTAGAGGTGTTTGTGGAAAAGTGACCCATAGCCTAGGGAATTTTATTACAAGGGTAACTGTCTTCATCTTCAAGTAAAATTCAAATATGTCTACCAAACAACCATGAGCATTTTAAAATCTATTATAATGTCTTCCTATATCCATATCTTCTATTTCTAAGAAACAATCATAGCTTTAGACAACTTCAGATATAATACCTGACCTCCTTTAACAATAGGTTTGGCATTTTATTCTTCACTTACTAGTAGGAAATCCCCAGAGTTTCTTTTTTTGAAACAGCTCTAAAATATTTAGTTCAACTGCCATCAAAACATCATCTGTTCAATTTTTCTTAGTCAGCTACAGGGCCCTTAAATTCTCTAAACCCAGGGATCACATTCTAAGAAGGAAAGATCAAGCTCTTCCTGGAAAGTTTTTAAAAGAGAATTAGCAATAATGGTTTAGTATAACTAACATGATTCCTATGCAAAATTGGGTTTATAACTTTGTATCATTATAAAAGAATTTTAGGAGCCCAGTGAAACTCATTTCAGACTTGACCTCCAGAACTGTAAGATAATAATTTTTTGTTGTTTGTGGTGATTTGTTACAGTGGCAATAAAAACTAATACAGAAAAAAATAAATAAATGAAAGATTTTTAGGTAATAAAATATCTTTGAAAATAAAAATATAATTCTGTAAAAAATGATTAAACTCACAGCTTCCAAATAATTAGATTTGGACTTAAAATATGGTTAATTAAGTATTTTTGATATTAAGGATGACTTTAATTCAGAGGCATATGGTTCCTTAGCTTATGCAATAAATATGTTGTAAATAATTATTTTCTTATAAATAACTTCAATCCATAGTTAAGCATAAGAGGTAAAAATGGTACTCTAAAAGTGTTTGAAACTGTTTAAACTAAGAGAAAAATTTTCTCATAGTTTTTCAAATGCTATCTTTCCAAATTTAAAATATTTTCATGTTTTCTCCTTTAAGATATAAAATCTAAATAATGTTAATTAACTAGAAGTTAAATTCAGTGCTACAGTTGTACTGAGTGAAGAGTCTTGTCGAATTTTTTTTTCCATTTTGAATTCTTTTTTTAAATTAAATTTATTGGGGCAACATTGATTAATAACATTATATAAGTTTCAGGTGTACGACTTTATAATACGGCATTTCTATATGCCATTGTGCGCTTACCACTTAAAGTCTAGTCTCTTTCCATCACCAAACATTTGACCCCCTTTGTCCTTTTCAACCAAACAAATATATTATACAACTAATGATAAAATAAATTATTAAGTCAGTGCTTACTACTACAGAATCCTGATTTGAGGGTTCATTCTGATTGGTCAAAGAGTAAATACATCTGTTTGCTAGTGATTGGTCCAGAAACCTAGACCTAAGCTAATTGGTGCATAGAATCAACTGGACATGTGAATTGGTTCAGATACTTAGAAGAGTGCCTGGAAGAAAATAAGCAGTCAAGAAGCGTCTGCTTAATGAATGAGGATGGTACCAAGTTTAGCCCCAATGTGACATGGATTTCTGAAAATAAAGTTGTTTATTCTTAATAATGAGCATCTGTAAAAACAGCTGCAATCCTTCATTCTATAAAAGGTTTTATGCATGAAAATGAGTATTAGAAATTCTACAGCCATCTTCTACCAGTCTAAGGGTGTTTTCAACAGAGAGAACAGAGATAAGAAAATCTCAGAGAAATGGAGTTGAAGATTTGACTGAACCATGATTGATGTCTTCAAATCAGTGAACATTTCCATTATATCCCTCTATTATTTCAGACAGCTTAAGTTAGATTTCTCTGTATCTTGTGTCTAAAAGCATAAATTTTAGATAAAATCTCATTGTGTTTGTGTAGCCTGGCTTGGTATAAAATATGAGTCAAATGTCTTTCCTTGAGCAATTGATTTGTAGATTGTGTTGCAGAGAATATACTTTACAAGTAATTTGATTATTTTTCTTTATTAACTATAGTATTTTCTTTATATTTAAAAATACAGTGATTTTGCTAGTGCGTTTTGGTTGCTCCACAGCAATTTTATCCAGGATATAAGTGTGTCCTTTCATGTATATATTCAATTAATACATTAAGTTTAGAAAATTTTCTTCTAGTATACATCTAAATACATTTCTATTCCTTTTGTTCTCAATTATTTACATATTATATTTCCTTTTCCTAATGTAGTTATAAAGTTTCCAATTCTTTTAAACTCACAGCATAAATAAATTAGAAACTAATAACAAATATAGACAACAAAAACACATTTATCTAAGAATTTTTAAAATCTCCTTAAACAACTTTTGGGATAAAAGATCAATTTGTAAAATATTTTAAAGGTATCAATAGCAATAACACTACACAGAAAAAACTATGGATTACTCAAAAGTAGAAGAGAAAATTCAGAACCTTAAATGTACATTAAGAACAAGACATTGAAAATAAAAAGAATAGAAGTTCAAATGAAAAATTTTGATAAAAGACTAACAAGCAATTATAAAAGACTATATTATTAAAAATAAAATATTAATGAATAAACACATAGCATAGTAATAAAGTTCTACAAATTAAAAAGTAAAAGCAAAAGTTGATTCTATTAGAAAAGCAATGATAATACACGTACAACAGAGGTCAACTTAGTCAAAAAAGTAGAAATATACTAGGAAAATAATCATCATATGTCATATGTGTATATATATATATAGGTGTTATTTTTTCTTATTAACATAACTAAAACATAATTAAAGTTATATTGAATTTGTTTTTCTAATTAAACAATTCTGTGTTTCTTACTAATGGTTTAATAAGGTCCTTCAAGTTAATATACTATATATGATGATATTATTCTATACTCTAATATGTTTAAGTTTTTATAATTGATCTTGAAATTCTGGACTTCAGAACTGTGAAAAAATAAATTTCTGTTTTTTAAGCCACCCAGTATTTTGTTATAGCAGCCCAAGGAAACTAATAAAATAATCTATTAAAATCAGTAAGCACACAAAGTATATATAAAGACATAAAATAGACAGCAAATTCTTTTTAAAGAAGAACAATATAGGAGGACTCGCCCTATCAGATATAAAGACTTATTATAAAGCCATGATTGTAAAATCAGTAGTTACTTATGTACTATAAGGGAAGGCCTCCAAAGGGCAATGAGAATCAGAAAGAGAATGACAGGAGTATAAAGACTTTTCCAAAAACTATCTCCCTAGGTGCCTTAGCATAAATCTCAAAATGGGTTATAAACACCAAAAATAAAAATAAAAATAAAAAGCGGACTTTGAATCAGCACCATTTGGTACACTTTCGATTTTTAGCATTAACGAAATTTGGAAAATGTTTTCAGCATTAGAATTTACACTCATCTCCTTGAGCTTCTGCCTGGATTCCCTTTCATTGAACAAAATCACCCTCTGCTGACTTAATACATAAATCCTTTAATGACTTTTGAAAATTATCTCTTTCTAAAGTCTTTAGCCAAGGATTTCATGTTTTATTTTTCCCTCTCACTATATAAATCAATCCCTTTAGACTCTTAATTGTACTTGCTGTTCGTTTTTTAATTCCTTCCAGTTCCTCTGAGTTCTTTAACATAGGAAAAAGAGAAAAAAAAAGCTTGATCTCAAAGTGAATTCTAGTTCAGATGAACTTTCTAGTTTGGTAACATCATGTGACCACCAAGATGATTTTTAATTTTTTTTCCTGAATTGTCACAGTACTTCAATTCAGTCTCATCTAATTTATTATCTAGTATCCTCTGCCCTCTGTTCTGTTTCATTTGACTGCTTTCCAATTGTCTCCCTTCCACTGAATATGTTTTTGATTATTTTTTCAGCAGACATACTTCCTCACAGTATTTAAAGTTAAATCCCATTTTCTTTTTTTTTCATCATATTTCAAACTTATCTAAACTTTTTTTCCTCATTTTCTATCTGTATGAGTGCTCGGCACACCTCTTCATTGAGAAATTTCTGTACATTTTAACGCTTCATCATTTCCAGACATCCTATAAAAATGTTTAAATAAGACTGACCATGAAGCAGATTACCACATGCACAGTCATTCTTAGTCATCCTCATGGTCTGTTGTTTGACAGCATTTAATCGCTCTGCAATTTCAAGTCATTCTGAAATAACCTAGTAAAAAAAATTGAAACCATCAAATTCCCATCTCCCTCCTGTTTAATTTTTAATGTATTTATTTACCACCAGGATTTCTTTTTATCTGTGAATCTTGCAGTTTATTCAGATAAACTTTTGTCCATAATGGTTTGTTTAATAAACATCGCTAAGTTTCTGATTACAGTTCTGAATATTAAGCTATGTTCCATTGGAGCCTGAGTGGATTTAGGCCATCTTGAAATAGAAAATATTTCATAGAGAGTCATGATGATCAAAGTTTTTATCTAATTTTTTCATATCATTCATCCAACTCTCATATTGGACAATAATCTAAATGTTCTGAGATATATTCCTCATAGTAATCTGAAAACTATATTTTTTTGTACAGAAAATGTTAGATATAAAGAATAAATGAATATATAAATTGTATCACTGGTCTGGACAGAATTTCAAATGGATGTAGTCCAGGTCACTGTCTTAAGATAGAACCTTACCTTTTTGATTGAATCATGTGAATATTTTTATAGATATTCACATACCATTGCTAGACACAGCGTTTCTGGACAGTTAAAAGAAAACAAAAAAAAATTGAAAAATGTTCTGCTTTATCAGGACATAAGGATGTTTTTAATGCTACTATGTGGGAAAAGATAATAGAGTTAAATCATTCTTACTTTTTTTGGCATGTCATTAACTCTTACAAGGTTGATGAAATATATAGCCTCTTTCATTAGAAAAATGACCATATACAAATATATAAAATATGCATACGATTTTTGGAAACCTTTATATAGTGGTCTTCTATTTCTGCCACAAATTACCACAAGTTTAGTGGCTTAAAATCACCCAAGTTTATTATTTTCAGTCTGAGGGGAGATGTCCAGTACAGACTTTGCTGGGTTAACACCAACATGTGAGCAAGCCTATGTTCCTTTCTATAGGCCCTGCAGGAGAATTTGTTTCCTTGTTGAGTCAGGTGTTGGCAGAATTCAATTCCATGAGATTGTAGGACTGGCATCTCTGGTTCCTTGCTGGCTGTCATCTGGGGAACACCCCCATTTCCTACATTTCTCTTTCTGGTCCTTGCATGCAGTCCCTTATATTTCAGAACCAGCAAGGGGCCAGCAAATCCTTCCCATGCTCTCATCTCTCAGAATCACTGCCTTCCTCCTCCATATTTAAGAGCTCGTGTGATTGATTGGACCCACTAGAATAACCAAGATAATCTCACCATTGTAGGGTCCATACCCTTAATCACATCTGCAAAGACCCTTTTGCAATGAACTATAACATATTCACAGATTTTCAGGATTTGGGCATGGACATGTTTTGGGAAGGAAGGTATCATTCTGTTTACACTACTTTCTGATCCAAAACCCAGCTATAGGTACCCAAAATATGGTAAGGAATATGGATTAAATCCTTATCTTATTTGGTTATTTTTTCTCTACCTCCTCCACTTTTTGTTTATCCTGAAGAATTCTCTGGTCATCAATATATACGACATTTCTTTCTGAGGAGGGGGGATTTCTTAAAAGAAAATTTCTACATTTTACTTGCCAATTACAAAATCAATCATGACATAAAAATACATAAATTCCTGTTTAAATACAATTTTTTGATAATACAGCATGTAGCATTTTGATGCCATCACACTGATGCTAGGGACAATTTGTTATAGACAACAAATAAACTTTATTTTCAGCGTTTAAAAGAGGTGCTGGCAATTATATGCTGCTAATATCTCTGTATGATCCTGGACCTGTACCCTATCCCAAACTGTTTTCCCCCTTATGATTCTCACTGTTTCTTATTGTGAAGTAATAGAAGCAAGAGATAATACTGCTGATAAACCATGTATAACCTTTAGATCTCACTTCCCAAACTTGCCCCAGACTTCACTGTCTCCCCATTACTTCCTCTGGCCACATTCTAGAGCATCATGCATCCCTGACCCATTGAAAAAGAGCCTGTGCCTTATGAAAATGTAAAAGCACTTAAAGTACGGAGCAATATTCACATTCTTTATGTCTTTTTAAAAAGTCTTAGAAAAATGTAAATAATTTAAATTAGTTTGAAGAATATATGTAGAGTAGCAAACATACTTTGTTACAAACATCTTCTGTTTAGATAATTTATAAGAGAACAATAATTTTTTGTATCTGACAGAACTACTTAGTTCAAGTAGTTCTTTACTATTTGCAAATAAAATCTGGAGTGGATTATCTAAACATTTAGAAATCTACTACTGATATCTACTGGGTAAATTCTGAAAGAGATTCTAAATTCAAATATAAATAAGGAAAAGCACTATAGATGTTAAAATATGTGATAATTTAGTGAAAAGTTCAAAGATTGATTAAAAATAATTTAAAAGTAAACCACTCCTTCAAAAAAACAAGAAAAATATTTTATAATTTTTGAGGGATTAAATTAGAAGTAATTATAGTCCAGCTCTTCTAATATTATTAGTAAGTGATGCTTACTTATTTTTTAAGAAAATCTCTCATAAAGGACAGAGAGTAGATTTGCAGTAAGTTTATTAGTGCCAATTTTGTTTAGTCAGTTGCTATTGCCATAAATTTTTCAGCCCAACAATAGCAAAGAGAAGGATGATGGGGAAAATGAAGTTAGGATTCAGTGAGGGGAATGGAGGACTCATATTTGATAAAGGTAAACACTATGTCCCATAAATATTATTTGGAAATAAAAGAGTTTTGCTTATTTATTTCATTCTTTCAATGTGGCTAATTGGCATTGATTGCATCAAAACAACAGTGACTCAAAATGCATTACTTTATTTTCTTTCCTTCTTTTCTTTTCTTTTTTAAATTTAATTTAATTTTTAAATTATTTTAATTAAAAAAACGATTTAAAAATTTTTCCCACGTCTACATCCCCCCTACCCTCTGGTAACCATTAGTCCATTGTCCATGTCCATGAGTCTCTGTTTGTTTGTTCTGTTCATTTGTTGCTTTTAGGTTTATATCCCATATATGTGATATTATGTGATTTTCAACTTTTTCTGTCTTGCTTATTTCGCTTAGTATGATTATTACAAGGTTTATCCATCTTGTTGTAAATGACAGTATTTCATCTCTTCTGATGGCTGAGTAATATTTCATCGTATATATGTACCACAGCTTCTTTAGACAATCATCTATCATAGGACACTTCCATATCCTGGCCACTTTGAATAATGCTGCTATGAACATTGGGGTGCAAATAGTTTTTAGGATATGAGTTTTCAAGTCTTTGGGGTAAATATCCAGTAGAGGGATTGCTGGATCATATGGTAGGTCAACTCTTAGGTTTTTGAGGAACCTCCATATGGTTTTTCATAGTGGCTGCACCAATTTGCAGTCCCACCAGCAGTGTATGAAGGTTCCTATTTCTCCTCATCCACTCAAGCATTTGTTATTACTTGTCCTATTGATTATAGCTATTCTAACAGGAATGAGATGATATCTCATTGTGGTTTTGATTTGCATTTCCCTAATAGCTAGCGATGTTGAGCATCTTTTCATATATTTGTTGGCCATTTGTATGTCCTCTAGGGAGAAGTGTCTGTTCAAGTCCTCTGCCCATTTTTTGATTGGATTGTTTGGTTTTTTTGTTGCTATTGGGTTGTATGAGTTCTTTGTATATTTTGGATATTAGGCCCTTATAGGAGGCGTTGCTTGCAAATATATTTTCCCATTTGGATGGCTGTCTCTTTACCTTGTTGACAGTTTCTTTTGCTGAGCATAAGCTTTTTAGTTTGATGTAGTCCCATTTATTTATTTTTGCTCTTACTTCCCTTGCCTTTGAGGTCAAATTCCTAAAATCCTCTTTAAGTCCAAGGTCCTTGAGTTTAGTTCTTATGTTTTCTTCTATGCATTTTATTGTTTCAGGTCTTATATTCAGGTCCTTAATCCATTTTGAGTTAATTTTGATGTGTGGTGATAGACAACAGTCTAGTTTCATTCTTTTGTAGGTAGCTTTCCAGTTTTCCCAGCACCAAAGGCTTTCCTTTCTCCGCTGTACATTTTTGGCTTTTTTTGTCGAAAAGTATTTGCCCATATAAGTATGGTTTTACTTCTGGACTCTCGATTCTGCTTCATGTGTCTGATTTTCTGCCAATATCATGTTGTTTAATCAAAACAGCATTACTTTATTTTACATACGCCTTTTTTCCATCCATTTTTTATTTGGGGGGGGGATAAAACATGCAAATTAAATTCCTTATTTGGACATCCTACTTTCTTTCAGCTTTGACTGCAGTAGTGTAGTAGCTGCTTGTCCTGAACATACCTGATGTCATTCTTTAAAATCTGGTTTTCATATAGGCAACAAAAGTTACCTCTGAAACTGAAAGTTTCTCACATTATAAAATAAATAAGCAAAATATACTTTACCAACTATAAACATGGCACATATATATAATCTAGTCTACATCTATGCCATGTACACTAAAATTAATTAGTATTACATTTTACTAAAGTCTCAGGAATAATTTTAGTGGTTCAAATTGTCTTTGTCTTATTTCAGATTATCTTTTTCTCTTCTGTCCTGTAGACTCTACAATAAAGCACCAGGCTTCTCAGAACACATTCTGGTTATAAGAGCTAATATATTAAATGCAGACATCTAATAATCTTGGTCTATAAGCTGTAATTAATATTACAATTGTCAATATTAGGGGCTTTTACATGTAGTCATTTTTGAAAAGTATTTTGGCATACCTAGTTAATCATTTCTCACATGCTACTTTAACTTTTAAGTATCATTTTAAATTTAAACAGTAAAAGAATATTAATGTATAAATTGTGAAAATTCTGAAAAATACAAAGAAAAAAGATCCTCTATCGCTACCACCAAAGACACAGAGACTAAAATTTTTGTGTATATTTTTCTATGTACTTTCTATGTTCTCCATGTCTAATAATGCAACACAATAAGATGAGATTTTAACACTACAATGATATCTAATCAATGAAAGTTCTTAAAATGTTTGAAATCTTGAATTTCTTTTTTAAATGTAGTGCCCCAACATAGCTAAATATCTATTTGTTAAAAGCATGTAGTAACATTCTTTGCCCATCTTAGGTGATTTATATAACTTTACTGGCATCTCTTATATTTAAATAGTTTATTTTGTCCCCTATAGTGGCAACAATAGTTATTTCTGTTTTCTTTACCCTCAGCGAGGTTATTACTTCATATAAGCTTGAGATATAACTATAACCTTACAGTGTAATTTGTTACTAATATTTAAGCTTAGCAAAATAGAATTCTCAAGGACATAACTCACCTTTAATTAAATCTTTGAACATATACCACAAAACCAAATGGTCAAGTAAGATTACATGTTTTGGCATCTGCATAGATATTTACGACTAAATAGTGCTTAGATTCGCAGTAGGGGTAAAGCCAGTTCTGTCTTTAATAATGAAAGACTAAATTTAAAACTAGAAGTTGGGCTCCTGTTCTTTTCTGCCATTAACTCACCAGATGGTAACTGGAATTCAGATTCTCTAAAGAATGTGATGATCACTGATAATTTTGTAATGGCAGGTCTCCTCTCATTATTATCCTGTGTTCAAAGTAAACTAGAAAGATCTGTGAAAGTTGTCTTGCAAAGGGTAAAAGAATAATTCTAACTTTTAATAAACAAATTTTGACATATCCTATTCTACATCTTTTAGTGACTAAAATATTTATTGATTCTAACAAACTATGAATGCTCATTTAAACATTACCCCTATTAGTTATTTCGACCACACATGTGCTCATACACACACATACATTCATTTCAGTTATTTACAGTGCCTACATGTACTGGTAGACAACCCAATCTATGTAAAGATCAGGCTATTTCTAGAACTTTTGAAATTGTAATATTATAATGTAGTTCTTCCTGTTTCTTTAAGAGTTTTCTGATTTCTCTAGTATGATAGAATGAATGGCCTATCAAAAGATCTCCACATTCTAATCCCTAGAACCTGTGAATATGTTACCTTACATGGCAAAGGGGACTTTGTAGAAATGATTTAAGTTAAGGATATTGGAATCAGAGACTTATCCTGGATGATCCAGGTGTGCCCAATCTAAGCACAAGAGTCTTACTATAAGAGGTAGACAGGAGAGTTAGAGTCAGAGGTTATATGATGACAGAGGTAAAAGGAGAGAAGGATATTTGACAATGGAAGACATTGGAGTAATGCTGGGATATGAGCCAAGCAATATGGCAGCCTTGAGAAACTGGAAAGTCAAAAAAAGAGATTCTCCCTAGAGCGTCCAGAATTTGCTCTGTCCATAATTTCATTTTAGCCCAATAAAACTATTTTGAACTTCTGATCTCCAGAACTATAAGATGATATTTTTGCATTGTTTTAAGCCATTAATTTTGTAGTAATTTGTTATAGCAGCAAAAGGAAACTAAAATATGCAACATTAATATTTTCTAGCTTAACTCTCCAATTTTATCAGGTGATGACCCCAGTAAATCATTGTCTTCTTTAAATATACTATTCCATTGGGAGTCTCACAGGGGTGATCTACATAGCCTTGTTTCGGAGGCCTTGTTTATTCCAGGAAAATCTACAAATTCATTTACCTTCATGGAGTACACTCGGTAAATTGTTTTGTTATGTTTCAGTAGACCAAATTGCCACTTTTTTACCTTCATATTAAGTGAAACTGGTGAATATAATCTGAAAGATGATGGCTTTTGCTGAGAGACATGTCTACCACAATAATATTTGTACACTTTAGCAAATAACAAAATTCTTTGGTCACCTTAGCAAATCATTTTTAACACATATATATGGACATATATGTGTTTATAAAAGCTTAAATATTTTAATGTATATAATGCTTTTTACCTTTCTTTTTTGTATTTTAGTCTTAATCACAGAAGTCCATACAAAGAGTATTCAAATACTACAGAAAATATTTTGTTAACTTAATAAATTAACTTATTAATCCATCTTTTTCTACATAGACGTTACTATACTCAACATAGCAGAAAAAAATATTGTATATGTGGTTTCCAGCTCAAATAAATGAACAAATGTTAGTAAATTAGGAGGGCACAGTTTTGAACACCATGAATAAAAATGCAATACAATCATTTTGAAAAAATTATTGAAAAATCTCTGGTAAATATTAAATTAGTAATAGCTGATATTTGGTTTCTAATATGCCAATGAGAAGTATATGAAAATTCACAAAAGGATTAAAACTAGAAATACTAGTTAAAAAAGAAACTTTATGTTTGAATCTTCATTGATAAGACTCGATATGAATGCGTAAACTTAAAGGAACAGTTTTGGAATAGCCACTTTTCATTCTCTACCCTTTCAAATAGAACATTAGGGAGATTCCACAAGAAGATGCAACAAACTCTGATTCACTCTTTATATGCTACTGTCTCTGTGAATCAAGGGCAGTGCTTCCAAAAAGGTAGGCAGCTCCCTTTAATCTGAACAAGACCAGCATACAATTTACTCTTCAACCTTTGTAAAAGAAGGAAAAATTATATATGTAAATTTCTAAATTCATTTAGTTAAATCTCAGTACCTGACATCAAATGGAAGGACAAAGGGATGGGTAGAACCATGCCACCTTTAGATGTATAGTCATCTAATGAGAAGTGTGATAAAAGGGGATAGAACCATGAAGTCATAGAAACAGAGAACACTCTGGATATGTTCTTTCAGTTATTGCATTGTACAGTACACATGGAAAGTCTTCATTAGAGGAGCTATACCTCTTAACTTATGATTTGTTCTTAGTCCAGTAGCCTTTTGCAGATGAATGAACGTTTGGTATGAAAAAAGCTAATGTATCATAATATTTTTATCTAAAATTAGAAAAACATCAGAAAACAGTTGAGTGTTGTCCTTTAAAAAAGGTGCAAGGCTACATATGTTCTAAAATACAGATGCAGAGTGTCATATTTGAACAGCCTCTAAGGGAGGCAGAGGTATAAGGACAATACCCAGATACAAAAAGAATAAAATGGATTTCCAGTCAAGATGACAGAATAGCTATATGCTATTCTTGTGTCCTTTCATGACTACATCAAAATTACAGCTAAACTACAGAACCACCATCATTGAGAATTGCCTGAAGTCTAGCTGAAAAGAAGTTCTACAACAAAGGACATACAGAAGCCACCTCAACACTTGTAGGAGGGAAAGAGATGTGGAACAGGCTGGTCGCACACCTGAACGTGGTGGTTAAATACCGGAAGGGATATCTCAGCTACAGATGTCCCCGCTAAGGAGTGAGGGGTCCAAGCCCCACACCAGACTGCCCAGCCCAGGGTTCCAGTCCTGGGGAGAGAATTCTCCACATCTTCTGACTATGAAAACCAGCGGAGATTGTGGCTGAGTGAGTCAGAGGGTGGCTGAAGTCCCAGACACTCCTCTTAAAGAACTCATGCATGGACTTACTTGCTGAGGGACTTACTCACTCTGAGCTCCAGTGCAGCTTGAAGGGCACCAGGCACATATGGGGAGGAAATGAATTGTCTGGCTTCAGGGTGAGGGCTAGAGGGGTAGCTTTCTACCAGACAGAGTGCTGGCAGAAGCCATAGTTGAGCCCTCTCTACTCCCTGCATGCAGACCATGAAGCTGCTATATCTGAGTCTCTGTCAACCTGGCTAACATAGGTCACCCCACCCTGATGATTCCCTGAGACTACACCCCATCCAACTTCCAGGCCCATCCAAGCAGCTTCCAGTGGATTTTCCATACAAATGGCCTGTCCTGGCTCACACTGCAGACTGTCCTAAAATCTCTCAAAGGTTCACAAAACCTACATAAGAAGCATCTGACCTCAGTACTCCATACCTCTTGCTGGGCAGCCTCAAGCTCAGCACTAGTCGTAGCTGGCCTCAGTTTGCAGCTTGGTCTCTCCAAGAACAGCATGGGTGGTACCCATCTGCAAATTGCTTGGTGGCTCATTCCAAGTGGCCCTTGGTAGAGCACAGGATGCTGTTGAACTTGGCCTGAGGTGGGGCTGCTCCTAAGAGACCCCATCCTACACATCTGGTGGCCAGCTTTGGCCTGAGCTGGAGTACCACTCAAGGCTACATCCGAAGACGACACACTCAAAGGGCTGACTGGGCAAGCACCAGGGCCCTGCTAAAGCAAATCCTGCTTTTAGTGTCAACCCCTAAACTACAACTTCTCTACTGTAGTCACCAGTCAGTCCTCACAACCAATCAGCTCAAGATTCAATCCGTCCTAGTGACATGCAAACAGCAACCAAAGCTCACTACAACAAGAAAGCACACACAACCCATATGAAGAGCACACCTGGAGCACCCAGCTCAGGTGACTAAGGATACTGCACCAGTGAGCACCACAGGACACCTACTGCATAAAGCCACTTCACTAAGACCAGGAGACATAGTAGCCCTACCTAATACATAGAAACAAGCAAAGGAAGGCAAACAAAATGGAGAGATAAAGAAACATGTTCCAAATGAAGGAACAGAACAAAGCTCCAGAGAAAGAACTCAACAAAATGGAGACAAGCAATCTACCAGACAGAGTTCAAAACTCTGGTTTATAAGGATGCTCAATGAACTTAGGTGAAGAGTAGATGAACTCAGTGAGAACTTTAACAAAGAGAAAACATAAAAATGGAGATAGAAAACATAGAAAAGAACCAATCATAAATTAAGGGATACATTAGAGGGAATACATTAGAGAGAATACATTAGAGGAAATCAACAGTATACTAGATGAAGCAAAGGACAGAAACAGGGATTTAGAAGATAAGATAGCAGAAAACATCCCATTAGAACAGCAAAAAGAAAAAATAATCCAAAAAACTGAGGATAGTTTAAGGGCCTCTTGGACAATATCGAGCATACTAACATTCACATCATAGAGGTAACCAGAAGGAAAAGAGAGAGAACAAGGAATTAAAAACCTAGATGAAGAAATATGACTGAAAACTTCCCTAACCTGGAAAAGGAAATAGACATACAGTCCAGGAAGTGAACTCAAAGAGGCCCACACCAAAACACATCATAATTAAAATAACAAAGGTTAAATACAAAAAGAGACTCTTAAAAGTAGCAAGAGAAAATCAGTTACCTACAAGGGAGCTCTCATAAGACTGTCAGCTGATGTCCCAACAGAAACATTGCAGACCAGAAGGGATTGGCATGAAATACTTAAAGTGATGAAAAACAAAGACCTACAACCAAGATTACTCTACCTAGCAAAACTATCATTTAGAATGAAAGGACATATAAAGAGCTTCCCAGACAAGAAAAAATTAGAGTTTATCATCATGAAACCACTATTACAAGAAAAACTAGAAAGACTTCTTTAAGAAGAAGGAAAAAAAAAAGATTAAAAAAAAAAAAGAATAATGAAATGGCAATAACTACATACCTTTCAACAATGATTTTAAATGTAAATGGATTAAATGTTCTAATTAAAAGATAGGGTGGCTGAATGGATAAGAAAGCAAGACCCTTACATATGTTGCCTACAGGAGACTCACTTCATAGTGAAAGGCACACAGACTGAAATGAAAAGGATGAGAAAAATATTTCAAGAAAATAGAAACAAAACAAAAAAGCTGGGGTAGCAGTACCTATACCAGACAAAATAGGCTTTAAAACAGAGGCTATATAACAAGAGACAAAGAATGATCCAGTAATCCCACTTCTGGCTGTTTATCCAAAGAAACCAAAAACACTGCTTCAAAGGGACATATGAACCTATATGTTCATTGCAGCATTATTTACAGTAGCCAAAATCTGCAGCCAACCTGGATGTCCATCAATGGATGAATAGGTAAAGAAGAGGTGGTACATATATATCAATGAAATGTTACTCAGCCACAAAAATGAATGAAATCTTACCATCTGCAATAACATGGCTGGACCTCGAGAGTATTGTGCTGACTGGAGTAAGAGAGAAAAAGACAAATGGCAGATAATTTCATGTATATGTTCAATCCGAAGAACAAAAGAAACCAATAAACAAAACAGAAACAAACTTATAGAGAACATTTTGATTATTGTCTGTATGGGAGAGAGTTGGAGGAGTGTGTGAAAAAGTGGAAGGAATTAAGAAGTATAAATTGGTAGTTACAAAATAGTCATTGGGACGTAAAGTATAGCATAAGGAATATAGTCAATAATATTGTAATAACTATATATGGTGTCAGATGGGCGCTAGATTTATCAGAGTGATCACTTTGAAAATATATAAATATCCCTGCACTATGTTGTACATCCAAAACTAATATAATATTTTATGACAATTGTAATTGAAAAAAAACTTAAATTATTTTTAAAAAGAAAGAATAAACACAAAAACAATTAAAATCCATATTGGGTTGAATTAAAGAGTAAAACTGCCACAAGTATAAGTTAAAGTAACAGGTTATGGCAGGATAAACCACAGAAAAATCACAGTATAAAAAATGAAGGGCCAAAAGTAATAAAACACTGAGAAAGATGATTAAATTTCTGGAGCAAAGAGAATGAATATCAAATCAAAAAAGTATAGATGAGTATAGAGGTGGAGCCAGAACAGAAGCAGTTGGATTGTAACAATAAGACACATTTCTAAGGCCTAAATTGTTTGCATCCCTGCCTCCATTCAAGACCCAAAGGAAGCTATTCGATACATGTCTTTAGTTGTAAATAGTGCTTCCTTAATTGCTCTACAATTTTGTACTGGCATAGCCGTTTCCTTAACCAAGTGAACATGAAAAAAACCCAGTCCTTTTACTCTGAATCACCATATTTTCTTTTCTCTTATTCTGGCAATTGGTCACATCCTTAGGCCTACCACCCACCACATGTTGGAATTGCTTCTAAAATAAGTGTCACTTCCTTTTTCCGTGCCATTGTGTGTGGTGTTTTCTTGTCATGTAACATCAGCCCCCAGGAAAGCACCATCACTAAAGCTGTCAACCTGCTTCATGGCTCCTCAAACATGTGTTACCTATTAAACTGAAATCTTTAAGTAATTGCTTTTCTAACCAGTATGTGATGGGGTAACATTATTACTGGTAAGCTTACTTGTAAATCGTTATTATTAAATAGAAATTTAAAAAGAAGAGGCCAGTTTTATGATTTAGGGAGTTTTTGTGTATCAATTACATTTCATCATTGTCCTTATACTTTAGAATAACTGCATTTGAATTTGAATACCATAAGTCAATGATACTCGACTTTTATTATTTCCAGCATTTATATTATATTAATTGACACACTAAAAAGGAAAAACAAATAACAATAAACAAATGCTCTGTTTCTAGTCGTTACCAATTCTGTCATTTATATAATAATGTTTACATTTGCTAAATTGCAGCTAACATTGTCATTACATATTAATGTCAAGTACGTGTTTCTCCAGTTTCCTGTGGACAGAAAAGCACACTCCACTGAACTGATTTAATTTTTTCTAATTTCTGAGAATAATTGGACAACTTTCACATTTCAATGTCCTAAATACAAGGCTATTCTCTCCTGTCTTATGCTATTTCTTTTTACTTAAAAGCTATGAAAATAAATGAAATGATTAAATGAAAACTGAATTATGTATACCCCTTATAAAATAATGACATTCATTTATCATATTTCAAATAATCTGATGTCTGAGTACAAGTTTCTATAGTTTCTTCATGAAATTCAGAAACAGATTTGATTTCTCCAATACCTGAAGTCTAAATATAATGCTTGCTTTTCCTAACAGGGAAATAATTGTTTTATTCATTTAATATCTCCAAAATTTAGATTAAAATTAACTATTTTAGATGTTACATAATCAAAGCTATAATATCTAGACAAAATCTAGGACTCAAACCCA
Organism: Pteropus vampyrus; assembly: GCF_000151845.1. Classification (NCBI taxonomy): domain Eukaryota; kingdom Metazoa; phylum Chordata; class Mammalia; order Chiroptera; family Pteropodidae; genus Pteropus; species Pteropus vampyrus. The sequence goes on along the minus strand of NW_011888789.1, from coordinate 2,375,188 downwards.
ACCTTATGTTTTCTCCTTGGCCTTTCTGCTTAACTGTGAATTCCATGTGTATTCCAAGAATCAGCTGATTAAAACAATAATGTGCTAGTAACATTCCACCAATAGTTTTCTAAATATATTTCTATTTTCTTTTGACTTTCTGCCTTCTTGTGATCTCTAGGCTCCCTGCAGTGATGTCAGCATATTTATGGTAAAATAACAGGAAATTAGACTAAGGATGATACCTCAAAGCTCAAGTTAGAGTGACTGTGGGAAGAATAGTTGAAGTTATGTGGGAAATGATGACAGCTACTTTTCCAGGTTCTGACAAATATACAATTAGCTCTTGTCACTAAAGTCTTTCTCATCCCTGGTGATTAACTGAACACTTCCCATGACAGGCTGCTCTCTGGAGAGTGTTAAACACACCTCTGAAAGAAACAGCCCTAAATATCTATTTATACCATTGATGGCATTAAAACCAATAGCAATGGCCAGAATTGACTTTACAACTTGACTAACAAGTAAAAAAATAACTCTAGTGTTTCATGAGTTTTCTAGAGGTTTCCAATATGTTTTTCTTACAAGCCCTGCTCTTTGTAAACACATTTGAAATATATTTCCAAACTTAAAGCTATCTTAAAAAACAAAACATATAGAATCTTTCCTGGAGAAATGTAGTACCAAGGCTGCTTTTTTTTGTATGGAAAAGTACAAACAATGCTTTCATGTGGAAATGGAGGAACTGATAGCCAGTTTTCAAAATGACTTTCGCTAGATTCATTTCACTGTGAGTTAAAGCAAGTCTCCAAAGCAGATGAGGTTTCAGAAAGAGAGTGACTTCTCTTTTTGCTTTCAGGAAGCTAAACTTCATTCAAAGAACAGCTCAATTGTTTCTATATTGACAGTCTCATGTGTAGAGACATTGTCTTCAACCTTTAACTCCTATAGACATCAGCTCTTAACTCAGTGAACAAAGTCAAGGACAGCTTCCTGCTCTCATTGGCAAACAAAACAATATGTGAGAAAGGGTCTGGATACACATTACAGTGACCCAAAACACTATTTTTTATTTCTTTTCTTATGTAAATAGAGGTGAGAACCATTCAGACTATGAATCTCTATTGAATTTGATGGATAAATTCTTTAGACCTCTGATTTCCTTTTTCAGACGTTCTCCTCTTACCTTTTAAAATCTTTATTAATCAAATATTCTTGGGGTTCTCCTTTTGTGAACTGTCATTTTGATAAGCTTTTTCACTACTGAGGACACTTTGCAATTTTTATACAATTGAGCATATGTATTTGTGATTTGATCTCATAATATCACTTCTCTCGGCTTTAAAAAATGTACTTGGTTTTTAACTATTTTATGCATCCACACTTCAACTATAGAATCAAGTGAATACAATTTTGTTTCTACAACCATTCATATTGCTCCTCAGAACTCAATACGTGAATGATATGAATTAACACTGGCTCATGGAGACAATTAAATTGAATTTCTGGCAGTGATTTAGTTCTATACTTTCAAATGTTGGTCTTGCTGCTGCTCCCTTATTTTTTTAGCTATTGTAAAAAATGACAATATTTGCCACAAATAATTTTAAATGACATGCAAAACTAGCATACATTTTTAAGAGTTATATTAAGAAGGATAAGAGTTGTTAATTTTTTCATATTCAAAAATTGAGATGCCAACAAATCACTTTATTTGATTTTTAGTAAGACATTTCCAGAATTTTTAGTCTTTTTTTTTTTAAAACACTGAGAGGACTGAATTTTAGTCTAACGAACTCTATGAAAAGAAAATTCAGACAGATTCATCAGCTGTATTTGAGTATAACAAAATCTATCTAAAAAAATTCAGACAAATTCATAAGCTATTACCATAGACAGGTCACATTATGATAAAGCATACAATTAGTTTTTTTTTTTTTCCAGGAAAGAGGTAACTTGAAGTGCAATTGCTATGCAAACAATAACAATTATAATTATCTACAAATTTGTCTATCGAAACTGTGAATTTGGTGCAGAAAAGAACTAATATTGCAGAGGGCGCAGAGAAAAAAAGACAAATTTAAATTGATACATTTTTTTCAATATACAATAAAACAGTTTTTTCAATATATGGCCATTAAAAACTGACCCACTGGAAATATTATACACCTTATAATGTGTGGTGGTTCCATAAGGGTACACAAATGTAAAAATTCATTGAGCCATGTACATAAAATTCGTGTATTTTACTATGCAAGTAATACCTCAAGGGGAGAAAGTTTTAAAAAAATTCACCCAGAACCCAGTATTGCAACGTGTTCCATAAACAACTAAAAATATGCAAACTAATTATGTAAAAAAGATAGTTTTATCAGTGACATGTATAATGGCAAAAGATTAGAAACATCTAAGATGTCTATTAAAAAATTAAGTTTTATTTATCTACATAATGGCATACTATGCACCTGTAAAATTATATCATTTTAGAGAAGAAAATATAATGATATTTAAATATTTTTGCAGCATATTAATTATTAAATCAAATTGCAAAATATGTATACAGTATAATCCAACTTTTTAACCCAAATTTGTAAGTATGAAGTAAAGAAGCAGACAGATTTCTTAGGAGGTATACATAAACTTTTAATAAGCTTATAACTTTGGTGAGATTATAGGTGACTATTTTCTTCTTTGGGCTTTTGTATATTTCCTAAAAAAAGTATAATAAATGATTTTGAAAAAAATATATGTAAAATGAAAATCATTTAAAAATATTTATTAGGAGACATCATTATTGCCCACTCCTCTGTAGTAAATGCTCTGTAAGAAAGCATTTCTGGCCGTATTCCTTCTTTCCATGTGGTAAGCTCCTTCCCATTACATCTGAAGGCTGCCATTCTTCATCTGGTCCAACTGTGAATAAAATACATAGTACTTTCTGGTGAGATACAGGAAAATGGTTTTTAAGTAAATAGGGAGTGGAAAAGTGTTTTTTTCATAGTAGGAATAGTATGTATTAATGTGTTCATAATGTATTAGAAAAATGCCCAATTCATAATAACAAAATAGGGTTTTATATTGTTATCAATGGCTATACTTATAATATTCTATCTACATATACAAGGAAAAATTTAGATATGTACAACTGGTAGGAAAGAGTAATACAACTTAAAACACCTGGAAGTTTTCAGAAAGATACCCCTGGGAGTGACTGACATTGATCTTTTAAAGGGATGTTTTAATGATGTACTGGCTTTGGCCTGGAGGAGGAGACAACTTAGAATGACTGGAAGAAGTTAAAATTAAAGAAAGAACTCTCGAAGTTGGGTCTCACTGTGCCTATGAACAAGCATCCCCTTGCTCACACTTGTGGTAACTTATATCACTGGCCAGGAGTCTTCGGGAGTAATATCAGTGCAGGGTAGGATCTCTGTGCTTGAGAGGAACTGATAAATCAGGTGGATACTAGTTTACATCAGGTTGTCACAATCCCTTCTTCCCTCCCACTCCAGGCTCATGACAGGGCAAGTGACTTATTGTCTATAAGTGTCTCTTTCGAATGCTATCTCTCCTTCAAAGGAGATCAGGACCCAAGGAGTTTTGTGGAGTTGGGGTTATTATCCATGATATCTGGTGTCTGCAGCTCAAAACCTGATGCTTCCCCACAAGCATTTCCTGAGCTCATAAGTTGTGACTGGAATGGGTATCTGGTCTTTAAACACATTATCTCTTAGAGCAGCCATACCTCCCAGAGGAAAGATGACCTCACAGGCAAAATATCAATATATTTGAAGAGCACAACTTTTTCAAAAGGGTAACATCCCAGTGTATTACAGATCCCATCTGAACCAGAAATATTACAAGAGAAAGGCCAAGGAAGTAAATTAGCCTAATAAACAAATTAAGAGAGACAGGGAAAGGCATTAATGTGAAACAAGACTAGAAGAATATGGAAGAAAAATAAAGAGTATAGATATGAAGTAAAAAAATAATAGTTTAAGTAAGGAGCATAATATAAATAGCAGACTATTTATATACAGGAGAAGAATGAGTTAAGGCATCAGACAACCATTTAGGAAAACTCCCAGAGAAAAGGAAGAAAAAGAAAGAAATAGAACATGTAATAGACAAATTAGTATGTGGAATTAAAGTATAAGTTTTAATATCTAGATATGAGTCCCCGAAGAGAGAAAAATGAAATTTTAGAAGATGGAATATATTTTTAAAAACCATGTGGTCATGTCAATAGATGCAGAAAAAACGTTCAAGAAAATACAGCATCCATTTATGATAAAAACTCTTAGCAAAGTGGGAATAGAGGGAACATGCCTCAACATAATAAAGGCCACATATGACAAATCTATAGCTAACATCATAATCAGTGGGGAAAGGCTAAAAGCATTTTACTTAATATCAGGAACAAGACAAGGATGCCCACTTTCACCACTTCTTCAACATTGTATTGGAAGTCTTAGCCATAGCAATAAGAAAAGAAAGGGAAATAAACAGTATCTGAATTGTAAAGGAAGAAGTAAAACTCTTGTTACTTCAGTAAAGTATCAGGATACGAAATTAATCTCAGAAGTCAGTGGCATTTTTATACACCAATATGAACTTTTGGAAAGAGAAATTAAGAAAACAATCCCATTTACAGTTACATCAAAAACAATAAAATACCTGGGGATCAAATTAACCAAGGAGGTAAAAGAGCTGTTCCCAGAAAATTATAAATCATTGAAAAAAGAAATTGAAATCTACGGCGATGCCAGCCTGATCCCATCTGATCTTGGAAGCTACAGGGTCAGACCTGGTTAGTACTTGGATGGGAGACCACCTAGGAAGACCAGCTGCTATAGATGTAATAAATAAATAAATAGATGGATAGATAGATAGAGAAGATAGATAGATAGATAGATAGATAACTAAGGGATTGTAAACTGACAAGGTCCTTGCAATCTGCGAGGTCAACCAAGGGTTGCCTCGCCTAAAAAATTAAAAAATGAAAAAAAATTTTAAAAAGAAGAAATGAAGAAGATAAAAATAAATGGAAGCATATATATTATGCTCATGGGTAGGAAAAATCAACATAGTTAAAACGACTATACTATCCAAAGCAATCTATAGATTCAATGCAATACCTATCAAAATACCAACAGTATTTTTCAGAGAACTAGAACAAATAATCCTAAAATTTATATGGAACCATAAAAGACTCCGAATAGCCACAGCAATCTTGAGAAAGAACAAAGGTGGAAGTATCATGCTACCTGATATCAAACTATACTACAAGGCTACAGTAATCAAAACAGCATGGTACTGGCACAAAAACAGATACATTGATCAATGGAACAGAATAGAGTCCAGAAATAAATCCACATCTATAAGCTCACCTAACATATGACAAAGGAAGCAAGAATATACAGTGGGGTAGTCTCTTCAATAAACAGTGCTGGGAAAATTGGACAGATACATGCAAAAAAAAAAAGAAGAAGAAGAAGGAAAAAGAAACTGGACCAACTTTTTACACTGTATACAAGAATAGACTCACAATGGATTAAAGACTTAAATGTAAGGCCCCAAACCATAAAAATTCTAGAAGAAAACATAGGCAGTAATCTCTCTGATATTGCTACTAGTAATTTATGTTCGGACCTATCTCCTCAGGCAAGGGAAACAAAAGAAAAACAAATTAGACTACATCAAACTAAAAAGTTTTCACACAGCAAAGGACAACCATCAGGAATACAAAAAGACAACTGACTGAATGGGAGAAGATATTCGTTTATGATACATCTGACAAGAAGTTAATATCCAAAATATATAAAGAAATCATATAACAACAACTATAAAACGAACAATCCAATTTAAAAATGGGCAGAAAACTTGAAGAGATATTTCTCCAAAGAGGAAATACAGATGGCCAATAGACATATGAAAAGGTATTCAAGGACACTAATCATTAGAAAAATGCAAATTAAAACCACAATGAGATATCACCTCATACCTGTCAGAATGGCTATCATCAATAAATCAAAGAACAAGTGTTGGCTAGGATGTGGAAAAAAGGGAACCCGCATACACTGTTGATGGGATTGCAAATTGGTGCAGCCATTATGGAAAACAATCTGGAGATTTCTCAAAAAGTTAAAAATGGATATACCTTTTGACCCAGCAATTGCACTTCTGAGTATTTATCCAAAAAAGAACCAAAACAATGATTTGTGAAGATCTATGCACCCCTATGTTCACTGCAGCACTTTTCACAATAACCAAGATATAGAAGCAACCTAAATGCCCATCAACAGACAACTGAATAAAGAAGTTATAGTCCATATATACAATGGAATATTACTCAGTCATTTAAAAAAATGAAAAAATCAGACAGAAAGATAAATACCATATTAATTTACTTATATGCAGAATCTAAGGAACAAAAAGAACAAACTAATCAAAAACAGACTCACAAATATAGAGGACAATCTGGTAGTGGTCAGAGGGGAGAAGTGTTCGGGGGCTGGGAGAAAGGGATGAAGGGTTAAAGAAGTACAAATTAATAGTTGATAGATAGTTATGGGGATGGGGAGTACAGCATAGGGAATTAAATTAGCATTAATGTAATGGCTAGGTAGAAAACCAGAGGAGAGAAAAAGCAATTAGGGGGATTGTTTTATATAAACTATAAAAATATCTAACCAATGTACTGTATACTTGAAACTAATAGTAAAATAAAATTAAAAAAAAAGACAATGGAAAAAATAAAATAATGGAGATAAATTTTTCAGAATTAGTAGGAAAAAATTTAATTCATATTGGGAGGCTCCACAGAGTAGCAAAGAGGAAAGAATATGGAAAAATTAAGAAAAAGCAAATACCTAGTCTAATTACAGAATAATTTTTAAGAATATCAGATTAGAAACTAAAAGCATACACAGAGATACTTTATTTACACAGGCCAAATATTAGCTTAGAGTTGTTTTACAATAATTCTAGATGCAAGATGACTATGAATTAGTATTTACAGAGTATTAAAGGAAAATAATTTTTAATATACTTAGAACCTAGAATTTTATATTCAGATAAGATACCCATGATTTATTATTATTATTATTATTATTATTATTATAAAATAATTTAATGAAAATTTCTTCTAGGTGTTCAAGGCATGAATAATTTTGCCACACAAAGACCAACATTAAATACAATTCTAGATAAAGTAACCTAAATGAAAGAAAATCCTTGAGATGATTAAAGATTTAAGATGGCAGATATAGGTCCAAATATAGCCATACTTAACAATAAAACTGTATGGACTAAACTTAGTTAAAAGATGGAGATTGAGAGTTTCGATTTTAAAAGTTTCAGATATAGGTTCTTGTTTATAAGAAGATACCAAAAGCATAAGAGTAATGTAAAACTGAATATAAAAAGACATATCAGGAAAATGCCAAAAGAAAGCTACCATAATGTGTTAAAGCGAGAAAAACTAAACATCAGGAGCGGGAGGCTCATCATTTAACAATAATACGTTCTATTAACAAAGAGGATGTAGCAACTTTAAAGTTTATGCATCTAAAACAGCCTAAAAATATATGAGGCAAAAGTTGATACAGCTATGGGAGGAAATTCCTAAAAAATCACAATTAAAACATTTTCCTTAATAATTATTGATTAATCAATAGATAAAAAATAGGATATCTAAAAAATACAGTTAACAAGAATGACCCACTGGATCTATAAAATTCTGCATTCAATAATTTTTTTAAAAAGTATGTGTTTTCACTCTAACTCTTAGAACATTTGCAAAAATTAAAGATAGGCCACAAAGAGTATCTAATTTCAATGAATAGACCATAGACCATCATACAATATGTGATTTTGTAAGCCAGAAGTCAATTGTAAACAGAAAAATAGCTCTGCTTTTCAGCACTTCAGAACTCGAAAAAAACCAATGCAGTCATAATTGTCAGTCAACTGCCTTATTTTTGTTTTCTCTCTTTGTATGTTTTATTTCTGTTTTACTATTATCTCATCTTTCCCAAAATGATGAGAATTTTTTTCTATCCTTCCATTATTTGCGTATTGCTTGCTTTGTTACTTTACAACCCACTAACCATCCTAAAGTTTCCCTCTTCTCTCTCATATTGTCTTTGCTTTTTAAATGGTAGAATAATCATTTAGGATTTTGTATTATCATGAAAACAATCTAGGCTAGGTTTTGTGTTGAGAATCTTTGAGTTTGGCTTTCTTGTTTCTAACATCAAAACAAACCCAAACTAAAGAAAAATCAAAATATATGAAGCAAAAGCTTGCTGAGTTAGAGCAATTACCTAAGAGAATTAAGTAGCAATATAAATAGAGCATCAGCAGATATTTATAATTGAAACCAATAGTGAGGAAATTGGAATGTTTACCAAAATAGAGATTTAAGATCAGTAAAGACGTAATTTTAATCCCCAAATCTGTGGAGGGCGACAATTTAAAGCAAAAAAAAAAAAAAGTGTATGATATATTATTTCTGTGATAAATGCTAGCATTAATTCTATGACTTAGTCGATAAAATAGTTTTTTTTTTCCTTTTACAAGTTGGAGTTTTTATGTGGAACTTAAGACGAATGATTAGCACTTTTATGCTGTAATGGAATTACTTAAAATTACTCTTCTTATCCTTTGTTCCTAATAGTTTTTACTTTAATTGTTTATTGCCAACTGGAAGGTAAATGGGTCTACAGAAACTACTCTTAGAAGTAAATGAGAATTCATTGAGGGACACTGAGCTTTTTTGTCTGGTAATTTGCTTGATTAGTTGCATATAGCATATGTGTTCCTGTTATTCTTAGATTTCTCTTGTGCATACTTTCAGATCATGTGTCCTTTTTTTCCATATGTTTCTTAACCTTATCCTTTCCTTCCCGTGGAAGGAGAAGGTTGCCTATAACAACCGAACTTATATTTTTAGTTCATTTATATTATTTGTTCAAACATCCTTTTTTTTCCCTTCCAGAATGAGGTGGAATGTAACCAAAACATATTCCTTCATCAGCTAAATGTCATCCTCATTTCTCTCCATTAAAAGTTGTGGTTCAATTTTTAAGAATGCCAGGGTCCTGGGAAAATTTTAGCTAGAGTGTCAGTTAAGATAATCTACTTGTACTCAATCTAAAATCTCAATGATCATGTTACTTGTCTAGATACATATTAAAATCACTTGACATACATACGCGTGTGCACACACACACACACACA
>NW_011888789.1:2364297-2365916 GCF_000151845.1 Pteropus vampyrus | reverse complement strand
TTTTTTTTTTCCTTTTACAAGTTGGAGTTTTTATGTGGAACTTAAGACGAATGATTAGCACTTTTATGCTGTAATGGAATTACTTAAAATTACTCTTCTTATCCTTTGTTCCTAATAGTTTTTACTTTAATTGTTTATTGCCAACTGGAAGGTAAATGGGTCTACAGAAACTACTCTTAGAAGTAAATGAGAATTCATTGAGGGACACTGAGCTTTTTTGTCTGGTAATTTGCTTGATTAGTTGCATATAGCATATGTGTTCCTGTTATTCTTAGATTTCTCTTGTGCATACTTTCAGATCATGTGTCCTTTTTTTCCATATGTTTCTTAACCTTATCCTTTCCTTCCCGTGGAAGGAGAAGGTTGCCTATAACAACCGAAGTTATATTTTTAGTTCATTTATATTATTTGTTCAAACATCCTTTTTTTTCCCTTCCAGAATGAGGTGGAATGTAACCAAAACATATTCCTTCATCAGCTAAATGTCATCCTCATTTCTCTCCATTAAAAGTTGTGGTTCAATTTTTAAGAATGCCAGGGTCCTGGGAAAATTTTAGCTAGAGTGTCAGTTAAGATAATCTACTTGTACTCAATCTAAAATCTCAATGATCATGTTACTTGTCTAGATACATATTAAAATCACTTGACATACATACGCGTGTGCACACACACACACACACACACAAACACATATACACACTGCACATGCCCTAAACCATGAACACATATATTTACAAGAAAAAAAATTCCAATTAAAGCTTTATTTTTTAAATTAAGATTGTCTCAGAAAATACCAGGATTTGTGTGTTTACAAATAACTCATTATGGTTTAAATCCAATTTTGGCTTTTCTCTTTTTTTTATCTTGGTTTTTCATACTGAAATTGGATATTCACTTGAAATTTATTTCGAATTTATTTCAAATTTATTTTATTTTGTTCACATTTAATTATATTAATAATATCTTCCTGATATCAAAATAAAACCCTAAAGAGTCAATACTCGCTATCAATTAGAAAACATATAACCCAGTGTATTATTTCGTAATATATATAAAATCTTTGTGCTAGTTATTAAGCTCTTTTCTCTCAGTCTCAACCCCTACCTTCTATACTCTGCTTTGTGGTGCCAAGGTTGGCGCTCTGTGAACCACATTTCCCTTTCACCATATGGTTCTAGCTGTGCCAATGGGGTGAGGCAGAAAGAGAGTGGTAGGTTGGACAAGAAGGGAACTGTTCATGCTTGTTTACTTTCTGTCATGTCAGAGTCACTCACTAATGCTCTTTCTCCTAGTAATGGCAAATTGGCGGTTTTCCAACAGTTTGAGAATCAACCTTAATATGCTCCCTAGTGAACATCAGCACCAATTGGCTGGCTCGCCATCCTCTTCGATCTCAATCCCAGCTCCACAGAGTCTCTTCTTTAAGCTGCTGAGACCTCAGCACCAGCCCAGCAGGGCATCCACCTCAATCAAAGCTATTAAATATGTGTCATCAGACATAAAAGTCACATGAAAATGTAAAATTGTAAAACTTACAAATTATTCTATGTATTTTGGTCATAAACATTGGGAAGCATTAGTCATTTATATAATATCCTTTTTTCCCATCATCAACCAAG
>NW_011888789.1:2357814-2363077 GCF_000151845.1 Pteropus vampyrus | reverse complement strand
CATCCACCTCAATCAAAGCTATTAGATATGTGTCATCAGACATAAAAGTCACATGAAAATGTAAAATTGTAAAACTTACAAATTATTCTGTGTATTTTGGTCATAAACATTGGGAAGCATTAGTCATTTATATAATACCCTTTTTTCCCATCATCAACCAAGGCATATAAATAAATACATACTAACTTACAATGATAAAACTATAACTCTGTAATTTGGATAACTCTACTATGACACTTAGATTTTGCTCTTTTTAGAGCAGTCTGAATTGATTTTTAAAAAATCAACTTTAAAAAAATATATAAACAACACCATTTTTAGGAACACGTTAACCATTGAAACTTTCAGCCACACAGTATTTATAAAATGAAGAAATACATTTACTTAGTCCAATGTAATTCTATTTTGCAAGGTAAAATGCCTGCCTGTCACTATGAAAGTGTTGCTCTTTGTCTTTGTCTACCAGCACCCTACTAGCATTGATAATTCATCAACTGTCCAATCTTTGACGATGCTACCAACTTCAGACACCTACCTTGTGAATAGAAACTCAACATATTTTTACATAATCGGTTCAGCCAGTGTTAGACATACAAGATACCATCAAGAGGAGCAGGTATAAAAGGTGACATAGAACCAGGGTAGAAATGAGGATACGTGGAAGAGATGGATAGTTTTCTGCCAGAATAACCATTTCACACTTACTTATCCTTACTAACAGAATATAAGATGGCAATGTTCTCAGTAATAGGACTATATATTTTCCAGACACACTTGAAGCTAGTTTTAACAATGTAACTAAGTTCAGTTAATGAAGTGTAATCAGAAGTGTTATGTGGTACTTTTAGGATGTTTAATTGAAGGCAGAGGGTGGAAATTACACTTCTGGGTAGGATAGATTAGATAGCAATAGAACAGCACTTCTGCTGAAAATAATTAAAATGCAGATAATATACAGAAGTAAAATGTTTAGTGGTAGTCAAGAGACAACGAGAACTGAGGAAAGATTGCGAATGGCCACCAGGAGTTCAACTGAGCTAGGAGAGAGAAAGCTGAGCTGTCAGGTACTGCATAGCTGATTACAGCAACAAGCCAAAACTGAAAGAGTAAGCCTTTAATCACTTACTAGGTGGTATAAACAAGAGGATGAAACCAGGGAAAAGCTGACTCCCGATTTCCTTTCCCCATGGAAAGGCTCACCAGTTGAAGGTCAGGTAGATCAGTGCAGATGTGGGGGTTGTTCCACAGTTGTAGGAGCCCTGACAAAAGGCTCCTGCAGTTTTATGGACCATGCGGTCTCGGTGAGGCGAGGGGGAAGGGCTAAGAGTGGAAAAGGACTGGGTACTGAGTCACGATGAGGAAAAGTGTCTTGGTTCCCCAGAGACCTTGGCAGAAATACCTGAAGAGGACTTTGGCCCAAGGCCTGAGAAAAGGAGATCTACGAATGAACATACTGGGGCTAGGTATTTAAATATGAGAAGAGTGTGGCTAGCCAGAGGGGCCTGAGTCCTTGACCACAACTCCCTTCAGAGACTTCAGTACACTGGCCGTGTACCAGATTTGGTGGGAGGAAGATAGCATTCCCCTTTGAGGTCTGTCACAAAAAGCTTTTGCAATTGCCTATGATCAGGCCTGAAAAAGCACACAGAGGTTTTTAATCAGGAGCCAGACTCCTCAGAGGTGAAATAGTTTCTGTATGGGCTTTTACTCTGGGGTCAGTTGATGACTCCAGGCAGGAATAGGGGGCTCAGAATCTAAGCCTTGAACCCATAGAGGATGCTGCTGGAGGACAGAGGAATCCACAAAGGAATCCAAAGCATTATGGTGGAATTGGGTGGCACCAAGCATATGGCTAATTTTCCCCTGAAAATATTTGCCAAATTGTGGCTAAATGATGCCAGAGATTTAAAAGCTTGGTGGAAAGCATCTGAAAAGCATAACAGAGCTATCAACAATTTTATGACAATAATTATAGTTCAAGACCTGAAACTGGGAGATGTTATGGAGAATACTCAAAATTCTTGGTTGAGTCCGGGTCAAACTATAAGCAGAATAAGTGTTAATGGGGCCACAATGCAGCCATGACTCAAAGAGTTATATTTTACACCTCTATTGTGTTAGCATAGGAGGAGAAAGATAATAATGTCTTGAGAAATATATCATCGCCTTAAGCCTCTGTAATTTTTTACTACAGAATAACTAGACTTTAAAAAAAATTGCTAGACTACATTAATATCATGAACAAAAATAAAATAAAATAAAAATAAAATAAATAAAATATAAAATAAAATAAAATAATATAGAAATGGGCTCACAGATGATTGAAATACTGGTGCTACCTGACAAGGACTTCACAATAATTATCATTAGTATATTACAATCTAGAAAAATAGATGAAGAGATGGAGATTTCAGTAGGGAATTGTCATCTATTAAAAGAAAGAAATAGACTTCTAGAACTGAAAATAAATTATCAAAGAATGCTTATATCAGCAGAACGAAGATAGCAGAAGATAAGATTACTGAAACTGACATGTTAATACTGAATTTAAAGGTAAAGTACAGAGAGAAAAAAAAAGTATTAAAAATAGGACGGTTGTAGGAGGTTTGTGAGACAAATGCAAGGTCGGATATACAAGTAACCAGAGTCTTAAAAGGAAAGAAGGAAAAAATAGGACAGAGGTACTATTTTAAGAGATAATGGCAAAAGTTCTGCAAAACTGATGCAAAACATCAAACAACAGATTAAATTCTGCCACACAGGGAAAATAAATATAGAGAAAAACTCAAATCCTAATAAAACAACAGAAAAGCAAAGACAGTGAAAATTATTAAGCAACCTGAGAGGGAAAAAAAAAATTACCTTCACAAGAACAACAATGGCTTTCTCAAGAGGAACTATGGAAATCATAAGATAATAGGTGGCATATTTAAAATGTTGAAAGATAATAACTGCCAATATAGAATCTATTAATCATCAAAGGTCTTCAAAATTGAAATACAAAATTTTTAAGAGAAAAAATACTGAGATCATTAAAGGAAACACTAATTGTTGTTCATCAGGTAGAAGAAAATATATCCTAGAAGGAAAACTAGAAATGTGATAAATATAAAATATATTTTTAAAATATACAGGTAAATATAAATGAATATTGATTGCAAATGAAATGATAATAGTGTCTTGATTTAAATAACAATTTAGCATTAAAATGAATGGCAATAATTTTACTAAAAGTTGTGAGGGGATAAATAGAATTAAAGTGTTCTGAGGTTCTAGCATTATAAGAGGAAGCAATAAAAGCAGTGATTTATTTTTTAATGTGTCAAAAATGCATGTAATATGATTATTGCTAAAATAGTAGCAAAAGTAAGTTTAGCAATTTAATGTAGCTAAATGAGAGAGTAATAAAATATATTTTATTTAAAGAAGCAAGAAAGAAAAAGAAACATAAAACAGATGAGTTAAATTAAAAACAAATAGTAGTAGAGTAGTTATGAGCCTAAATATGTCAATACTTATATTAAAAATAAATTAATTAAATTCTCCAATTAAAAGACTAAGGTGCTAAGAAACAGAAAGCCATGTGAATGCCAGGGAGCTATGTTTATAATCACATTTTTATAATCTTCTTGGATATAGAGGCCAAGTCACAATTCTACCCCTCCCCTTGGGGAAGGATACACCCAATAGGCAGAGTTCAAATGAAGAAGGGAAGCATATGTGACATGGTGGGTGAGTCCTTTGGGCTATTCCATGTTTAGTTATTGCTTCTACATCTGCAGTTGATGTTCTAAATGGTTGTACTTCTCTGTTTCATGTGTGCCAGGGGAGTTCTCCTGATTGAGAGGGACGCACTACAAATAGAGAAGTGCTGGTGAGACACATTCTCTTCACATTTACCATCAGTGGGAGTGTCAGAGGACATGTGAGTGCCTCTGTCCTCTTAAAATCTCCAATATATTGATGATATCTTGCTAGTTGGCAAATCAGAAGTCTCAGTCTACCCTGACTTTAGAGGTAGCATACCTTTGCTCTCAGGAGTGGCTGATAAACTCCAAAGAAATTCAGGAACTTGCTCTGTGAATAAAATGTCTTGGGACTATGTGGGTGGATTTGCAACATTCAGTCTTTCTGGAAATCAAGGAAAAATGTGTTTTTCCAAAAGAAAAAACTTAAACTATCCAATTCTTTGAGTATTGGGTACAGTTTGTGCCTCACTTGGGCATTCTATTTGGTCATTTATGTGGGATAACATGAAAATCCTCACTCTATGAATGGGGTCCAAACCAATAGCCTTGGCAACTATCCATCAAACTGAAGCCCTGTACCTTTGGGACCCCATAATTTTTATGATCTCTGTGAGCTATAAACTTTGTGACTAAAAATTTTGCTGGTTGGAGCCTCTGGCAAAGAGAGGCAGCCTCCAACCAGAGGTTCTCCTTGACTTTAGAACTTGCAACCTCCTTGATATAGCTACCAGATCGACTCATTATGAAAGACAGCTATTTGGCTCTTGTCAAAATTGAATATCTTATCTACGGAGGTTCTGCAGCTCTCTAATCTGGCAGTTCGGGATAGGTCACTTGGGTTTAAATCAACCATCTTGCTATTTATTGCCCACTAGTCTGATCTGTTCTTTATTCCTTTTTTGTCTTTTTCCTCTTTTTTTGTATGAATCAAGTATTTTTTATAATTCTATTATTTTTCCTTTGTTGGCTCACTTTCTATAACACTGTATAATGTTTTCATGGTTCCTTTAGAGTTTATAATGTACATCTTTAATTTATTACAGTCTACTTCAAGTAATATTATGTTACTTTATGTATACTGTAAGAACCTTAAAATAATATACTTTCATTTTCATCCCCCAGCTTTGTACTATTGTCATACGTTTATTGCTAGATATGCTATATCTCTCATTACATCATTATTTTTCTGGCTTGAAGCAGTCTATTATCTCTTAAGGGATGTATATAATAAAGAAAAAAATCCTGTATTTACTCATGTTGTTACCATTTCTGGTACTCTTTATTCCTTTGTATAAATCCATATTTCTATCTGATATCGCTCTACTTGAAGGAAGGACTTCCTTTAACTTTCTTCTAGTGAAGAACTGTAAGTGATGAATTCTTTAAGCTTCTGTGTGTATGACCATACAAAATGTTGGTGAGAATGTAGAGCAACTGAAATTCCCATATAAACACTGGAAGGAATGTAAAAAGGTGCGATCACATTAGAAAACTGACAGCTTCTTAAAAATGTT
>NW_011888789.1:2353452-2356573 GCF_000151845.1 Pteropus vampyrus | reverse complement strand
AGTAACTCTCAAGTGTTTCCCCTTAGCAGTTACATTTTTATAGAGATGGGACTTGATTACATTTTGTAGTACATAAATGGTGATAATGTCCTAAAGTGTCTAAAATAATGGAAATCTTAAAGTGAAATGTTCACTCTCACCCCCCAGCCCTTCTCCCAACACATAGCTCTCAAACCCTATTGCTTCCACTATTAGTTTCTCAGCAAATCCTGTCATAGAGACAACCAAGCAAGCCTAAGGAAAATTACAGCATAATCCATTAATAAGAATTTACCATGTATTATGTAATATTGTATTTTTCTAAGATTTTAAAAAACAATTTGTTAGCATTAAAAAAAAACATTTTATAGGATCAACTTAGTAAATATTTTTTTATGAAGATAATGAATTCAATTATATGGGTTAAATTCAGACATATTTCTCACAGTAAATTTTTAAAATTTATATTCTTAAGACAATCAAAACCTTCAGAAATGTCTTATATTTAGTCCTATTGCTTTCAAAGTGTAAGTTATTTGCCTTTTCATTATTTGTTAGCATGTTATGACCTTAACTGTGTTGATATATTGTAAATCCACTCTAAAGTTTAGACATAAACATAGTAGCAGACTAATTTAAGATTAGATATGGGGTATCTTTCTAAATGTTGTTTTAGTTTGCACAGTGGGGAAAAAAAAAAGAAACTCTGAAGCTTAATCCTGTTAATTAGCTTTTGGCAAACACAACTACAGATTAAAAATTCTATCTCACTCTACTATATGGAGGTTTAATAAAATGTGCTGATAGCCATAGCTTGCCCTTACTGTTCTAATTTTAATTACCCTTCTAACTCATTATTGCTGTGGCTTTCATTCTGCAAAGCAGAAGATTAGAGGGAAAGTGGAGTTGGAGGCTATTTTTAATATTTTAACTTATAATGTTTCTTAAAAGGGATAACTATATCATATTAGCTCTACAACACCTTCAATCAAGGTATGGTTTCAGTATAGGATAGAAACTGAAACAACTTTATGAAAATAATTTTCAGTGCTGACTCCCAGTAGCACTTACAAGTGTAATCAAGAAAGAACATGAATTCACCAGACAACTAGACAAGCATTGCTTAAATTGAACTTAGTTCTTATAATCAACCACAAAGAACATGGTAGCTTAGTGTGTTTAACCCAGAGATAGAATTGATAAGAAACATCACAAAGAAATACTATAGGAAGAGACAAGCCTGGGGATATGCTATAGTTGTGACAAGGACATTAGGAAATGTAATTCCTACGAGCTTTGTCTTTGTTCCATAATTATTTTTAGGCAGCAAAGAGTAGATTTTTCTTTGGAAATTTGAATGAATATCTTTAAAGGAAGAGTGTATATACATTTTGTAAATAAAATCAGTTGGCCTCTGATAACACAGTCGATTACTGTAAAATAATAGAACGCTTGCTAATATGTTATCGACAGGAAATTACCCATTACATTTTTTCCTTATTCATATTTTTTGTCATTAAAGTATATTAAAAATAACCTTGCAATGACTTTCTGTAACCAACTATAAATTTGATATTTCAGTCTTCCTCTTTTCCTGTTTCCTCTTTTATTAGTTGTTTCCCAGTTTATTTTGATCTTTTCTGGATTCTACTAACATTTATTGAGAAACTACTATATACTTGGCATTATGCTAAGAACTTAAAAAATGTTTTCTTTGAATTCCAAACAATCTTATGTAAAGGTAATATTACACACTATGTAATTGTGAAAAATGAGGCTTACAAGGTTAAATAATTACAGTAGTCCCACCTTGTCCATGGGGCACACATGCCTGAAACCACAGATAGTATAAAACCCTATATCCTGTATTTTTTCCTATACATACATACCTATGGTAAAATTTAATTTATAAATTAGACACAGTAAGAGATTAACAATAACAGCAAACGATAAAATAGAATAATTATAATAATATACTGTAATAAAGTTATGTGTTTGTGGTCTCTATCTCTCCCTCGGATAATCTAGACTAAGCTACTAAATTATTAATAGGTGGGAAGTACATGCAGCTATGAATACACTGGACAAGGGACTGATTTATATCCCAGGCAGAACAGAGCAGGATGGCATGAAATTTCATCATGCTACTCAGAATGGTGTGCAATTTAAAACTTATGAATTATTTATTTCTGGAATTAGCCATTTCATACTTTCAGATGCAGGTTGACCGCATCTGAAATACTCACTTCCCTAGCCCTTCTCCCAACACCTATCTCTCAAACCTTGTTGTTTTGATTATCAGTTTCTTAGCAAATTTTGTTATGGAAACAACCAAACAATCTAAGGGAAATCACAGCGTAATCAGTTAATTAGAATTTACCATATATTATGTAATACTGTGATATTTTTCTATTATTTTAACTATTGGTTAGGATTTTAAAAAAATGGATCAACTTAGTAAATATTTTTTTTTTTATGAAATCATAGAAAGTGAAACTGGGAGTAAGGTAGGACTCTACTCAGTCATTCAGCTAGTAAGCAGCAGAGTTAGAATTCAGATCTACTGTCTCCAGAGCCCAAACCTCGTCTCCCCAACACTTTCTACATCACTTACCCTTATATGCTTCTTCCTCCCCACATGCCTTTCTTTTGCCTGAATAAAAGCAATGTGACCCAAGTCACATTGTGTATTTAAAAACTCCCATACTGAACTTCATCTTTGAACTATGTAAATTTCCTTTATATCAAAAACAACTTGAAAAAAGAAAACAGCACATTTATGTGTAGCTATATAATAAAACATGATAAAATAGTGCCACTATCTTTACTATAAACCTGATTTAAGTTACTTGTGCTTAGCTTAAATTGCTTTAATTTTTAAATTTAAAAATGATAATTGACACTGTTACACCCAGAGAAAGCTGAGATTATTCCAAGGATATTCCTAATTCTTGTCTATTTCATAGTGGCCTCCTCATCCAAGAGAAATGCCGCTAGTGGAACGCGTGCAGAGACTAGCTGGAAAGAGAGAAGGGTCATTTGAAGCTCAGCATTTTGAACATCTTTTAAGTTCAGGGATAATGCAGTTACTGGGGTCTGCTATTGCCTCTATATTCATTAATGAGAATGCTGGAGAGCTAAT
>NW_011888789.1:2322680-2351327 GCF_000151845.1 Pteropus vampyrus | reverse complement strand
TTTTAATTTGCAAAGGCATACCAACATATATTTTGAGATTTAGATTTTTGTCCAAAGGAAAAAGAGTTCTTCCAATAACCTGGAAATAAGAAAAAAATAGAAGTTATTTGAGAAATTCTAAAAGTCAATTCATAATGGCTGCATTATAAAATAAATATAAACAGCTGTCGTTGAAGCACAGATGAGCTCCCAGTTCCTATGGCTAGAATGCAACCGATATTAGCATCTAAAGGAAGTTCAATTTTCTACCATTTTCATAAACATGGTAGACTGTATTGGTAGGCTAATGCTTCTGGTTAAAGCAACAAAAACTTTTGTGTAAAATATGAAAAATATCTTCTTTATGTGTCTATATGTTGGCGAAAAAGTAAGGGATACTAGGGCCAAGACCTGAGTGAAAGTGGGGACACTGAGAGTCTTTGATATGATTTTTTTTTCTAAACCAAATGAAACTGAACAACAATTTTCACATATATTTCAGTTTTATGATAGAAGTCATAAAACTCCCCTACTTCAATAATTGTCAGACTCTGAAAGGGCCATGGCTGAGGGAGAAATAGAAATAACACTAGTCTACTACAAAGGACTTCAAGAAAAATTCCTGCATTGTCATTTTTCTCCTGAGCAGAAGGGAAAAAATATTCCCTTGAGAACATGTACTGATAAACTTATCTTCTCACACAATGACAGCATGAATTCACACTACCTGAGTGACTCACAGTACCTGAGTGACACACACACACAAACCAAAGCTATAAATTTGCCTTAGTGAGCCTGGACTGTACCTGCAGAAGCAAATGCCAATCTGTTCTGGAGAAAAACATCCCAGGCTTCAAAGTGTTTCCACATATAAAGTTTCAAGCAAACAGTACCTCATAATAAAAAGAAATTACAAAAGCATATAATGAAACAAGACACCATAAACAACACCAGAAGAAATCATCAGCAACAAAATCTGGCCTGCAAAGACATCATTCACGGCAATCATAGACATTTCTTAAAGGTAGGGGGAACTTTAAGATAATCATAAAGAACAGGAAGATTAGAAAAAGAATCAAAAGAATTCCTAGAAATAAAAACCTAACATTTGAAGTTTAGAATTTTTAAAGTCAAATTAAAACCTGAAGAAAATATGCAAAATCCAGTCTCCAGTAATAAGAATAGAAAGTATGGTGACAAGATTAAAGACATAGACAAGTTAAATGACTTAAGGGATTCCAGATGCAGAGGGGAGAATGGACAAACGTATTGTTATCTAAAGATATAATGGCTAAGAACTTGGCAGGATTTGAAAGACACTAAATCCAGATTCAAGAAACACAATGATTTTTAAATAAAAAGAAGTACAATGCAAAAATTATATTAAAAAACAAATAAATAAAAGAATACTACACTTAAACACATAATAGTGAAATTAAAAAAACACCAAAGGCAAAGGCCAAATATTTGAAGCAGCAGAAGAGAAATTCTGATTATTGACAAAAGGAGCAATAATTAGACTGAAATCTGACATCTTCACAGAAAGAAAAAACAAAAGCTTAGACATAGTAGAATAATGTCTTTAATATGCTAAGTGAAAATAACTCTCAACCTAGAATTCTGTAGCCAAGAAAAAAAGTGTTTTTCAAGAATGAAGGAAAAATAAAGACTATTTTAGATAACCAAATACTGAGGTTGCCACCAATAGATCCACATTAAAGAAGTCTGGACACAAAAATGATGTTTCCAGATAGATGAGCAGAGATGTTAAGTGTTTCAAAGCTAAAATAATTGTGAATCTGTAGAGAGATATAAGGAAACATTCATAGGCAGACACGCTAAAGAGTGATTATGAGTTTGAGCTCTAAAGCCAACCGTCTTCATTGAAAGCCTGACTATATCATTTAATTGGTGTGATCTGGGCAAATTACTTAATCTCACTGTGCCCTTCTTTTCTCCTTTGTAAACTGGTTGTAATAATACCATTTCCCTTATAGGTTATTATAAAGATGAAATGAAAGAGTATAGTAAAGTATTTGGAAAAATATCTGGAACGTAGTTAAGTGTGGGTTGTGTTTATTATGATGACTATATAAAACAAGAATGGCAATGTTGTGTGGGGTTAATAAGATCTTAAATTATATAAAAATAATAACCTTAAAGAAAGGAGTGGTGAATATATTTATGTTGTTTGGAAAAGGGTAAATATATTAATTATGGATATTTAATTATATTATTATATAATTAAATCTATTATATAATAATAGATTTTGATAAATATGAATTAAAATTTCTAGAGAAATCACCAAAAGAATAGAAAAAAGTGAATACCTTCCAAAAAAAAAGGAAAGACAAAATGGAATGAGAATCCATAAAAAGCTGACTTGTGGGTGGGTTCAGCCAATACGAGGCATTGTCAGGAGACTGGAAGATGAGAGGAAGAGAGATGTCAGAGTATTCTTCTCTTTCTGCCCAGGATATTATCTCAGGTGGTGGTTGCTCTCCCATGGCACTAGACACCTCCATGGATAGACTGTGATTCCTCCATGGATAGACTGTGATTCCAGTTTTGGCCAGCTGACCCAGTAGGCTCTATAAACTTTCTTCCTCTTTTTGTCTCTCTCTGGCTTAGGGAAGGTAATGACTTCTTATTGTTGTTAATACTGTCTCCTGGTTAGACATTCTTTTCCACTACTTTTGTGACCATTTATTAAATTAAAGTTGACCTTTGAACAGTGAAGGGGTTAGCAGCCCTGACCTCCTCCCTCAGGAGTCGAAAATTTGCATCTAACTTTTTACTTTCCAAAAATTTACTTGTCCCTAAGGATCAGTGGGAGTTTGTTTTCAGGACCCCCATGGATACCCAGATCCACAGATGCTCAAATCTCCTATATAAAATGGTGTAGATCAATGCATACAGTTGGCCCTCCACATCTGTGGACTCCCAACCACAGAGAGAAAACAGTACACGTATGTACTGGAAAAAATCTGCATATAAGTGGACTCTTGTAGTTTAAATCCATTTTATTCACCGGTCAACTGTATACATGTTCCACACTCAGAGTTGTTTCTGTTAACTTTGTTGGTCCCTCCCTAGTATTATGATGATAGTGCCATCAAACAATGGTAACAAAAAACAATAAATATTTAACAATTTCTTAATTCCCCTTGCTCTGATTCTCTGCTCACTGAGTAACTTTCTAACCAGAATGAGATTTTTTTTTTTTTTTTCCAAATGGCTTCCTTCAGTGAGAAAGTGTACTAGTTATACCTAAGCAAGTATTTCATTCTTTTGGACAATTATATTCTTGAGTTCCTATAAGCTTTGAAAGCAAATGTCTGCTCTAAAAAAGGCAAATCTGCCATGAGTACTGATATTTAGACATCCGATCTTAGAATATTGAATGGAATACCCAGGAGAAGGGTTAATCCCACAAGTTAGATGTTTTTACTTATAACCACTTGGTCTCTCTCAGTTAAATAGCAACTAATACCATTTATTTCATTTTTCTTTTTTTTTTAATGTGGATTGTATTTTTATTTTAACAGTTCTATTTTCTACAGATATTTTAGGAAAGATAAGTAATTGCTTTTCTTGATAGAAAGTTATAGGAATACTAATTTTCTGTTATGAATAGAAGTATGGTTCTTGGAAATAATAAATGCTCTTTCTATCTCTATATAGCCTATTACAGAAAAACACAATAATATTAAGTCTTAAATGACAGAACTTTTAATATTTTAGAAAGATTACCTCTTTTTAAAAAAAGCCTTTATCTTTTTATTAGGCTATCTAAACATTTCCAACTCTAACTATTTTATTTCTATAAACAGATGGAAAAGGCAATTTCACAATTATAACTGAATTTTGTTCAGACATTTGCAACTCTTAATTAGTGTGCAAAACTTGGGTGTCAATGCTTTTCTTTGCTCAATATATTCTCAACACATTATAGTCCACAGTTGCTTACTGGTGGCAGTCAGGAAGGGCCTAAGAGGCAACACTAAAGGAGAGGTCATTGAAGGAAAATCTTTGTCAGCTTCTCACATGACGTATTTCTCCATGGCCCAAAGTTCTCAACACAGATGACATGACATGAACAACTATTTCTAGTAAAATATTGAGTTAAAAACATTTGTCTTTGAGTTTAAAACTGCACTATATTGTTTTTTAGGTACCTTGTGGAATGCTAGTTCCTGTCTTAAAAAGGGATAAGATATTATAGATCTACACGTTACATAAAAACATTCAAAGTTTTTATTCTTATTGTAGAAAATTTGCTGGGTTAGAGAAAATGAGATTATAAAAGTAAAAAATTCAGAAGACAATTTATGTAAAATACATAATTTACTTGAAGAAGTTTATGAAATCATCTAATAATTATTTAAATGATGAGATAAATTGGATAAGCAGAGGTGGCATTAATCTTAAATTATCTTTTTAAAAAGCTATCTCATCTTCTTCTGCTATGAAAGAATGAGAAAATTAGTTTTGGAACAGAAAAGAGAACAAAATATACCAACATAAACTCACAGTGGTTTAAAGTGTTGGAGCTTCAAGGAGCATTAGAGAATTGTTTATTTTACTTATTAAATTCTTCCACATATAATAGACAAAATCCAGAGAAATGAAGGGACTGGTTCAAGCTTGTGGTCTCTTTGCTACTCTAAGTATAGGACAAGGGCCAGCAGCACCCAATATCACCTGGGGACTTGTTAGAAATGTAGAAACTCAGATTCTACTCAGTCTGAATCTGCATTTTTACAAGATGCCATGGTGATTCTAAGCATATTAAAATCTGAGAAGCATTGCTTGATCCTGTCTCACTTTGCTCTTTAGTTGTTTTCCATAGCTGTCATATTGCCTGAGAATGTAAGATGCCCCCAAGGGCAGGATTTGTTCTCTGCTTGTTTGTGTATCTCCTGGCAAGAAGTTACAGTAGGGGCAGGACAACATCTTTTATTCTTTTGTCATTTATTTTTAGTGTAGAATAGAATACCGAGTAAAAAATAGGCAGGCCCTCAACAAATATTAGTCGATTTGTAAACAATATTATTTTTTTAATTTGCTAATCAGAACATCCAGCATATATCATGTCCCCAGCATATATCATGTCCCACTATGTATTTACTTGATTGTGTGGATTCTGTAAAATCATGATGAATTTTAATAGATGGAGAAAGCCATCTTGAGAAAGTCAATTTAAACGGTTTTATGGAAATAGACAAGACATAAATAAATCATCTTAAAACAAACTTCATAAGGCAGACATAAAATATGCACTTTTAAAAAAAGTTGTCGAATGGATAAAATTATCAAACCTGTTTTTATTAAACATATGTGTCTATAACACCAAAATATAAACTAAAATTTAGGAGAAATGAACTCACTGACTGAATGTTTCTGTGCATCTTGGTTTTCTGCCCATGCTATCTGTCTTTCCCAAAAAAACCATAGGATTTTAGTTTTTTTGAGAAAGCAAAGCTTATATGATTAATTTTCTTTCATTTTAGTGTCGTATCTGCAGACTCATGGATTTATAGGTCTTGCTGATTGTCCAGTGCACCAAATTCCATGAAGGAAATATGGCTGCAGGATCATGTTTATGCAGTTATGGATTTAATGAGAAATATGGTAGTTTCAGGAACCAGAGTAAGAAATAACCATCTAGCCCTTTCCAGCACACAGAAAAGAACACCGGCCTACTGTCTCCAGGCCAAGCTTGTTTCTGTAGATACTTCTCCATCTGATTCTCTACTTGGTGTCCTTGAGCTTACAAACCCTTCTTTATTAAGTTGATTGTGTATAATCTATAATTATTCATGCATAGCATTTTAATTTTCTATTTTCTCTTATCTAAAGTGTCTTGGGAAGGAGGAAAACAGGGAGAGCTAATGTTTCACAACAAGAAGTGATTATTAGGATATTTTCTTCAACAATTTCCAAAGTGAAAATTATCTACATCAGTCAGAAATCATAATATATTCCTAAATGTACTTATATAATAAGGGCCAAGTTTCTGCTTGGTATAATAACTGCTAGCACAATAGGACAATCAGAAGCATAAAACACAGACCCTAAAACAAGTAAATGAAAATAATTTAGCTAACCAAGATGTGTGCATGATATCCTACGTCGCAAGTCTAACAATGGTACAGAAGAGATAAGTAAGTTAATTGAGTAACAAAGGAGAAAAAAGTTAATGCAGGACTATTCGGTGAGGATTAGAAAGAAATATTTGAGCTCAGCCTTGCATTTGAATAGGTGAAGTGAGGTTTAAGATGTTGTAGGTGGAGGTTAGCATCATGAAAAAAAAAAAGAGGAATAAATTATCATACTTGGTGTGGAACAGTTTGTAGACTTATGTTTTCAGTCTGTAGTGAGAGAGTTTCAATAAGAAACACAAGATATACAAATTTTATATTCAGAAACACATAGGTCATGCATATGCTTAAATAATTTAAAATATTTTAAATGTTCCTCTTTTTTTTTTTGTCTCATTTACTGCTTTATAAATGGAACTTAGAATCTCTCACTTAGAAAAATTATGTCCACCCTAAATTTCTCTTGATGTATTAAGACCGAGATATTTAGTGCTGCCCTACTTCTTATGTTCCACCACTGAGAATATTTTGACAATCTGTCATGCTAAAGCCAAATCGAGCCTGGCTTTCAGTCTTACATATTGACTCATTCTCTTCATTCTCTAGTATACTTCTGTGTATATTATTTTAATTGATCTTAAAAGAACATTAGGAAATGGAAAAGTAAAGACAAGAACAAAGAAACCTTTTAAAAGTAAAAACTATAACCTATAAATAAGTTATTAAAATATTACCTATGAGCCAGGTGTACTATGTTACCCATCAATGGCTGGACATTCTATTGAAGGAATGTCAGAAAACATTATTTTGACCAATGCTGAATGTAGTCTATTTTTCAAGGAATTAGAATCAGAGCTATCTGTGCCCTATTATAGTTGCATAAGAAAAAGATCCTAAGATTGAGGGTGTTTGTCTCTAAAAAAAGATTTGTCTAACCTTAAATACTTTGCTTGCCTACTACAAGAGAATCTGAAGTGGTACCAGTTTTATATAAAATCTTAAAGCTTTAATGACAAGAGGAGAAAATTTTCTGACAATCACCGGTTTGGTATTGTTACTAATAATGAAAACAGAAAAAGGGAAAAAAGAAAAAAATGGAGGCATGCATCTTAACTGGAAAAATAAAAAAGACATTTTATAAAATTAATATATCATATGATTCCAAATGTAATAATTTTTAAATTAATTCCTACTGCAGTGACACACATCTTCAAAGCAAGTGCTCAGAAACTCTTGAAGTCAAAATAGTCTATGGAGAATTATCTAGCAAAAATTGATTTTTGAAGATGTGCCTTTAAAGTGTGACTATGAGTAATCACTTTTTAAAAACTTTCCAAAATTTCAGAGGAAAGGAAATTTTTATCATTGGAAAATTGTTTCTTAGAGCATGTTTTACTAAAAACAGCAATAAGTATTATTCAAACCATTTTCTAAGGAATTTTGGCAAAATTCTACAGATATGTTCATGTGATTTAATGTTAGTACTCACTTGAAATATTTCTCTTTTACTTCAATGTTTATTGTTACTGAAGTTCATTATAAGTCAAAAGCAGTTTATTTTCATGTCAGAAACAAAATTGAGTGTTCAAGCTTCATAGATCCTTGAGTTGTGTATATCAAATAACAGTAATCAATGAAAAGGTAAAAAAAAAAAATACTGAAATGCATTTTTATTATTTCTTTATCTCTATTAGGTCATATAAAAAGTATGGATTAATTTTATGCTTTGTTTTCAGTTTCACAAAATTAATTCCTGGTATTTATTTGAGAACATTCAGTAACAAAGCTTCATTGACATGTGGAGATTGCATTTTTACTAATTTGAAGGTCCTTTATGTTATGCAGAGGGACACACATTCTGTTCTGACTTTGTGTGCTTAGAACCGAGTAGGTTGGAACATGGGGATGAATAGCAAAACACTTGGAAATGAAGATACTGAAGCTGCAGTGCCATCAGATCAGCTTTTTCCATCTGACCTAATCTGGCAATCATGTGAGTGTCTGTTTTGCCAAAATATGACTAAAAATTAAACGTGACATTTTCTGTAGCTAAATGTTAGGCAGACCAAAATGATATCTGAAGGGGGAGGAAATATATATCTAATTAATGTAAACTCACTATTGATTAAGATTTTGTTTTCAAAGCTTTATAAAAACAATTGACTTATAAGGCTGTTGCTAAGGGATTTGTAAATTCAGCAGTATCTACAATCATAAGCAAATATCTTCTTTATAATAAAATAATGTAAGACAATAGATTCCCCCCATGTGGTCATACTGTTGGCACATTATCATTGAAGAGATAACTTTATTAATTATTTCAAATCATCACGCATATAAAAAAAGTCCGTTAGCCTGAAACCATACTTAAAATCCACAAGCTGAAAATAAAACTTTTCAGCTGTTATTCTAAACAATATATGAAAATTGATTGGCTCTCAATTTCTAATCAAGTTACCATTTAATATTCTTCTGCCTTGATTGATTTATACTCCAATGATGACATTGGGGGGAGCGCTGGTGATTTTAAGAATGCTGTAGCCATAAATTCTGCATAAACTCAGTATAAATTTTAGGAATTTTAGTATCCGTAAAAGTTAAAACTTCTTTGTCTACACTTCCATGTGATGGCCATATAGATTATATATAGTGACAAATATATTTAAATACAAATATAGTGACCTAAATGCAGAGGCTTTCTTGCTTGCTTTAATACACTTTCATGAGTATAAGCTTCCATTATATGTGAATTAATTGGTCTTCAATAAACCAAGTAACAATGGTTTCTGAAAATATATATATTAAACCCATTTAAAATAAACAGGAAGGAAACGAGAATGAAATCAAAGCATATCACTATAAAAAGTCACATAATGTAAATGACATGTAAATGAAAACAAAAATACCAAAACTATGGAGTTCAGTGAAAGCTGAGGTAAAAGAGAATTTTATAGCTGTAATTGCATATGTTAAAAAAGGTCTCAAATTAACAACTTCACATCTCAAGAAACTAAAAGAAAGAACAAATTAAACCCAAAGTAGCAGAAAGAAGGAAATAATGAAGACTAAAGCAGAGATCATTGAAATAGAAAATAGAAAAACAATAGAAAAAAAATCAACAAAACCAAGAGTAGGTTTTAAAAAAGAGAAACAAAATTGACAAACTCTTAGCTAGACTAAAAAAAGGGGGAAAGACTCTAATAACTAAAATCAGAAATGAAAGACAGGACATTACAACTGATGCCACAGAAATAAAAGGGATTATAAGAGACTCCCATGAACAATTGTACTCCAACAAATTGGATAAACTAGAAGAAATGGACAAATTCCTAGAAACACACAGTCTACCAATACTGAATCATGAAGAAGTAGAAAATATAAACAGACTAATGACAAGAAAGTAGATTGAATCAGTAACCAAAAACCTTCCCATAAAGAGAAGTCCTGGATAAGGTGACTTCACTGGAAATTTCTTCCAAACATTTACAGAAGAATTAACACCGGTCTTCCTGAAACTTTCAAAAAATTGAAAAGGAAGGAATACTTCCAGCTCATTCTTGAGACCAGCATTACCCTGATACCAAAGTCAGACAAAGCTGTTGTATGAAAACAAAAGTAAAGGTCAATATCTTTGATGAATATTAATACAAAATGCTCAACAAAATACTAGCAAACAGAATTTAAAAGCACATTAAAAGAATTATATACCATGACCAAATGGAATTTATTTTTGGAATGCAAGGATGGTTCAACATATGAAAATCAAAGTGATACACCACGTTAACAGAATGAAGGGCAAAAATCACACGATTGTCTCAACTGATGGAGAAAAAGCATTTGATAAGATTCAGCACCCTTTCATGACAAAAACAGAAGCTAGGAAGAGAAGGAAACTACCTCCATATAATAAAGACCATTTATGAAAAGCCCTTAAACATTATACTCAGTGGGGAAAGACTGAAAGCCTTTTCTCAAAAAATCATGAAATATATGACCACTCTTGCCACTTCTATTCAATATAATATTAGAAGTCCTAGCCATATCAATTAGGCAAGAAAAAGAAATAAAAGTCATCCAAATTGGAAAGAAAGAATAAAATTATCTCTGTTCTCAGATGACATGATCTTATGTGTAGAAACCCTAAAGATTACACACACACACACACACACACACACACACACCCCACATCGTTATAACTAATTCGGCAAAGTTTTAGGATAAAAAATCAGCATACAAAAATCAATTGCATTTCTATACACTAACAACCAACTATCAAGTAAGGAAATTAAGAAAACAATTCTATTGACAATAGCATCAATAAGAATAAAATACTTAGGAGTAAAGTTAACCAAGGAGGTGAAAGACTTAAACAGTGAAAACTATGAACATTGCCGAAAAAAATTTTAAAAGACACAATAAATGGAAAGATATCCCATGCTCATGGATTAGAAGACTTAATATTGTTAAAATGTCTCTATTACCCAAAGAAATCTAAAGATTGAATGCAATCCTTATCAAAAATCCCAATGGCATTTTTTTAAATAAAAAAATTATCCTAAAATTTTTATGGAAAATCAAGGGCCCCCTAAAATAGGCCAAAACAAATTTGAAAAAGAGAAACAAGGTTGGAGGGCTTTCACTTCTTGATTTTAATGAATATAACAAAGTTACAGTAATCAAAACAGTATTGCACTGACATAAAGACAGACAAATAGACCTATGGAATAAAGAGCCTACAAATAATCCTTGTATATATGATCAGATGATCTTTGACATGAGTGCAATACCATTTAATGGGGAAAGGACAGTCTTCTCAACAAATTGTGTTGGGAAAATTGGATATCTATATGCAAAAGAATGAAGTTGGATTCTTATCTTACATCATAAATAAAAATTAACTCAAAATTGATTAAAGAACAAATGTAAGGCCTAAAAGTTCAAAATTCCTAGAAGAAAACATAGAAGAAAAGCTTCATGACATTGGACTTGCAATGATTTTTCAGATATGACATCAAAACCACAGGCAACAAATGCAAAAATAGAGTAATGGGACTACATCAAATTTAAGAACTTTCGTGCATCAGAGGATACAATCAGTAGAGTGAAAGGCAACCTATGAATGGGAGAAAATATTTGAAAATCGTATATCTGATAAGGGATTAATATCCAGAATATGTAAAGAAGTTTTATAACTCGACAATAAAAACATCAATAAACAAATTGAAAATAGTCAAGGACTTGAATAGACCTTTCTCTGAAGATGATATATGAATGGCCAACAAGCATATGAAAAGATACTCAACATCGCTGATTATCAGAGAGATACAAATTAAAATCGCATGAGATATCACATTGCAGCAATTGGGATGGCTATTATAAAACAAAACAAAACAAAACACCCAGAAAGTAGCAAGTATTGGTGAGGATGTAGAGAAATTGGAATCCTTTGGAATCTTTGTGCACTATTGGTGAGGCTTTAAAATAGTCTAACTGCAATGGAAAACAGTATGTAGCATTTCTCAAAAAACTGAAAATAGAACTATCACATGATCCAGCAATCTCACTTCTGTGTATATATCCAAAAGAATTGACAACAGGATCTTAAAGAGGTATTTGCACAACTGTGTTCATAGCTGCACTATTCACAGTAGCCAAGAGGTGGAAGCAACACAAATATCCATTGATAGATGAATGAATAAACAAAATGTAGTGTATATATATGCAATGGAATATTATTCAGCTTTAAGAAGGAAGGAAATCCTTTAACATGTTACGAGATGGATGAATATCGAAACATTATGCTAAGTTAAATAAATCAATCACAAAAACACAAATTTGTGTGATTCCACTTACATGAAGTATCTAACGTCAAAGTAACAGAAACAGAAAATTGAATGCTGATTAAGTAGGCATTTAGGAGGAGATGACTAAGATGATAAATTTTATGTTGTGTTTGTTTTACCAGAATTTTTTTTTAAAATAATTTTAAAAGCTAGAAATATGGAAATAGAGTAAGGAAAATGAAAATAGAGCAATTATTATATGCCAAAAAAAACTGTGCTGTGCTATTTTTTTATTTTTACATGATTTGTGTAGTACTCTAACACTATTTTGATTATAGTATTTTTATTGGTCTATTATTATATGACTCATAGGTGTAGCAACTAGGATTTAGAGCCAGGTCCACCTGCCTTCAGGATGTGTTCTCTCTCCTATGCTATGCTGCTGCAAAATGACTTCAGAAAATATTGACCAAAGATTTCAGATAATTTTATGATATATTATTTTGTCAGAGGGTATAAACTAGCCTCTTCTGTATAGCACCATTCATTTTAAATATAATTTCATTCCTTAATATACTTTCATTGGGATTATAAAGTTTCGAACAGCCAGCTTGTGAATATTTTATGTTTTTTCAAAGGTAAGATCCAAAATAATTGATACTGTAGAAAACAAACATTTGGGAAACAGCATTTGAGGTTTAGTGTTTTAGCAAAATGACCATTAGAAAGTGAGTAAGCAATGTGAGTCATGTTGATAAATTTAATTTATAAATACTCAAACAAGACTTCAGTCTATGGGTATTTTCTGTCTAATTGCCTTTGTTAAAATAAAATAAAATGGAGGCCAGATTTGAAAATTCCCAAAGCAGATACAACCAGTTAAGCCACATAAGTAGAACTTAATCTAGTTTTTATTTCATGGATGTAAGTGAAACTTAATTTATTTCTTGTAAATGCCTCTGATAATCATAAACAAAATTTAAGTCTTTCTAAAATGGTATAAGATAATTACTTTAAACCAATCCCCTGCTGTCTGGAAATTCTCATTGTAATAACCACCAATCATTGTGAAGGTTGAACAACTCCCTGATTCTCAGTTTATAAGTCTCTCTGTAACATCATGCCTCTGGGTTTCATACCACTTTTGGGTTTGCAGTCTCCTGTTCAAGAACAATTTGTTTCTCGCGCAATAAAATATTCACATCAGGTAAAGCTCTCTCTGATTTTTTTTAAAATTTAGATAGAAGCTAAAAACAATACTTGCATTATATTCCTCTTTCCTTTTGCAGTTTTTTTGGAAAGCTTTTTAAAATAAAATTTAAGTATGCTATAAGAGATAAATACAAAAGTAAACAACGCAGATAGAAAAATGAAGTAGTAAAAGTTTGAATGAGGAACATAACACAATTATAAAAAATATAGAAATGCTTTGTAAATGTCTATGCCTTGGAACATTGACGAAAAATTGTTTTTGTTTTACTACTTAGAGAAGGGCATGGAACAACAAATAAAGCTCTCTTGGTGTAATATCTCAATTCTAAGGTCATGCTGCACTTGCAGAAAGGGAAATATCTTTTCATCATTGCTCCCATATACTCTTTATTGTTTGTTCACTAATTTTCTAACTTATATGATAATGATTCCTTTAAAGCATGTAGTAGTTGAAAGTTGCCCGACATTCTTTGGATAAAGTCAAATAGATTTTTTTTAAGTTATTTAAATTTAAAAAAGTAAAAAAAGGCCATTCCCTGTTCTCCTTTTCAAAGACTTTGCTACTTATCTCTGTGCTGCTTTATGGGCATTAGTTACTCCCAAGCTATTCTCTCATCTCATTCAAACCTATCCCATCTTAAAAAACAAAAAGAATTTTTCTTTCTTCTCACATACCAACTGTCTCTCAATTTCTTTCTTTGAGAGATAAGATATTTATTTCCTAAATTTATCAAAAGCATTACTTACAAATGATGTTGTTGCTTGCTCCTCTCCCAGTCATTCTTCAAATTACTTCAACCTGGTTTGGTCAAAATATGCAGCAGAAACTAATGTTGTCAAAATTACCAGCAAAATTCAGTGAATACCTATCCATTCTCATCAGATTCAAACCCTCTACAACTGCTGCCCAGTTCTAAGATTCTTCTAACATTCCTCTTGGAGCATTCCTCTTTCGAGCTTTTGTGATTTTTAATTCTAGTTTCCTTCTACTTCACTGAATGTCTTCTTGAGAATGTCTTCTCATTCTCAATTGTTGGTGTCACCTTTTCTCCATCACCCAGGCATCAGACCCCAGACTTCTCTCTAATTATGGCCACTTTTCAATGATTACATCAGTCAAGAGGATTTAAATACCACAGATAAGGTGAAAAATAACAAAGTTATTCTTATAGTCCTGACCTCCCCTGAAATTCATAATTATTTATTTGAATATTAATTATTTACTCGATATTTCCAGTTGGATATCTCACAAGTACCTTAAGGAGACATTTTCTTGCCCCTTTTCTGTCCTCCAAATTCGTTTCATTTCCACTTTTCCCTTATAACTGTTATTACCATTGAACTACTTGTTTTATCTGGAATCATCTAGTCAGATGGAATCATCCTGGATTTGTCCTCCTTTTTCTTAAATACCACATCAGGTCTTTCAACAAATCTTGTGATTCTCGCTCTAAAGTACATCTCAAGTCAATCTAATTCTATCTATCTTTACAACCACTTTCTTAGATCAAACCATCATTATCTCTCGCCTCTGGATGCAGGTTCCTGGATGGAGACACATGGACAGTTGCGCTTAGTAATCGAAGAAGGTTTTATAAAAAATATTATTTTCAAATCTAGTGAAGAGTTTGTACAAAGACAACAAGGTGTAGTACAGTATCCCAAGAATTAAACAAGAGGAAAATGTCAAGAAAGGGTTATCAGAACCTCAACGGAGAGCTTTGTGATGAGGGATATAGAGCAGTACTTTGGCCTTCATAGAGGGACACAGCCGTGTGACAACCTAGCAGAGAATAAACCAGGGACATAAATGCCTTGCTCTTACTCTTCCCTTTCTCTCTCATTTCCTGCCCATGGTCCTCATTGGCCAAGTAGAACTAGAAGCCACAAGGAAAGGGGTGCTGCTGGGTGCTGCAGTCTGTGTAGTCAGCCTCCCCAGGCCAAAGAAAGTATGAAAGTGAAGATTTTTACTGTGGGGATCAGTAAAAATATGTCCACTGCAGTCTCCTATCTGACTTCTGATTTCTACTCTTAGTCCTTACCCTTTCAGCAGCTAGGGCAAAATGGATTTTACCAGTCCTTTGCTTAAAAGCCATCACCATCTTATTAAGTCCAAACTCTTTCCATGGCCCACTAGGCCCAAGATAATTTGATTCATGCTTCCCTCTCCAACCTCATTTCATTACACTTCATTTTATGCTCGCCCCATGGAAGTCACCTTATCCTCACTTTAGTTTCTCTAACCCAGCAAGTTATTTCCTACCCTTCTAGAACACTATACCCTACAACAGTTATTCTGCTCTGACCATAACTGAGTCCTCCTCTTCCTTTATGTTTTGACTGAAATGTAGACTCCCAAAAAAAGATGTCTGTGGTTTTCCATCTTAGATATGTCCAGGTATCCCTCTTTATTATCGTCTAACTTACCATCCTGTTTATCTACTAAATAACTTCTAACCCAATTGCCTATTATTTTGTTTGTTCATGTAGTTGAGATACATAGTTACCTTGATCACTATTATACCATTATGGCCTCACAGAATGTCTAACATACAGTTGGGAAACACAAATATAGTTAAATTAATAAGTAAGTGAGTAAATGAATCATTGCACATTTTTCCAAGTTTCTGGCAATAAATAGTGAGGTGATTTGTCGCCAAATAACAGGCTCAAGTGGAGTCCAGATTTGGAAACTTGACCTCGTTAGCACCAACCACCATCTTATTGATTGAGATTCATGGTTTGGAGTTCCTACAAAAGAAATACTCTGGTAGCTTAGCTACAAAAACCCTCTTTTCCTCCTACAGTAAGAGAAGGAGAGTGGAATAATGCAGATGGTGAAGAGTCAGGCTTCTCAGAGCTGTAAAGGATGCAATGATAAAAGTCTTCTTTGTCAATAGTTCGTTTAGCTCATCACCTTGAGTTGAAGAAAAGGAAAAGTATTTGAAGTTTGTACAGATGGTAAACCTCTTCCTTCAAACTATCTGCCTGAAGAGCACCCATTTCCCTGTAGATTTATGGCTTATAATCTCGAGACTCCTCAGGCTGTGGAAGAATGGGTATTCATAAGATTCTAGAGAATTTAAAGCAAATTTTATTGTTTTGTTCAATATTTGAACAGTTCTCCACAACCCAGGGTCTTCCTGAGATTATCAAATATATAAAATAAAAGTACAATTTAATGACAAGCTTCCTAAGGGGTAGCAGCTTATTCTATGACTGACAAACAGAATGTGATGGTGCAAGTAATATATCTGTATTAGTGAGGTCCTGGAACTTCGTATTTCAAGGGACACAATCAATCTGCTCTAGAAGTAAAGAAAGCACTTATAATAATGGCCTGATAAGGGATGAAAGCCTCTTGTCATCTTTGTAGAGGGTGTACCATTGCTTTCCAGAAAGTATAATTTCTTCTCTCTGTGTGTCTCTATCTACCTTTCTAATGCTCTCTCTCTCTCTCCCCCCTCAACTCTCTTACTTTCAGAACAGTATCTCCTAAAACAAACAAAAACAAATAAACAAACAAAAAACAAACCCTGTGTGACTTCACTGACTGTGGAACATATCATATAACCTACACCAAACTACAAGGATGTTTTTCAACTTAGCTGAAAAGTTGAAAATGTTTTTGTGTTTTCTTGTCCTTAAAAATTCCCCAAACCCTTATATTTCGGAGATGACAGAAGACTCAGTAATGAACAATTCAGAAGGCCAAACAAAGCAAACCAAGACAAATCAACTGGGTCAGTTATTGAACACTCTAGTATGGATTGCAGAGCAGGCAGTTACAGCACATCTCCAGCTTTTGACAGTGTTAATTGGTTCCAGAGAAAGATGGACAGTACATACATACACAATCAGCTGACCAGGCTGTTACAGACTCAATTCAGCAAGCAGGCCCAGAGCAATTATGTCTACAGAGCCATCGACTCTACTACAACCTATTTCTGACATAGGATTTTTAAAAATTTTTATGTAAAATAAGTGTTTACATTAACAAAGATTAGTTCATAGCTGAAATAATTGAACTGAACCATTGAATACAATAAAATGCTTAAAGTCAGTTTGTGTAATACTTGTTCACACTTTCATTAATTCTGAAATAACTTTTCTACAGTAAATATTGAAGAAAATGGTATTCATGCATGGAATCTGATAGTGTAGTAAGGAAAATTAATGAGAATAGTTTGTTTCTATATTTAACTAACAAAGTAAGTTCTCAAAAGGTATTTATCCACCTCCAAATTTTGGCAACTATAAATAAATGAGCAAAGAGCATTTCTTCCTTATTATTTTTGTTGCTAAAGATGGGGGATGTGGTTGAAGCTAAATTCCCCAAGTGACTTAAGAAGATAATATTTTGTCAAGGTTTTGAAAGTACTCATTTTAATTTTTTAAAATAAATCATACATCTAGAAGTTGATATAGAAAAGTAATTTTATTACATATTTTATACAAATCACTGAGGAAAAATACATTGTTTACTTTTTACCCAAATCCTCTGTTTTATAACTAGGAAACAGCTAGAGTGTGCCACAAATCTATTGTGTTTATAAATTAATCAATCATTGTCAAGCACTTTGAAGGATGTGAGATTTTAAACTCCTTGCTGTTAACCAGTTATTCTGTCAGTTTCATTGATGCTAGCAGAAGACATGAGACTCCTGGATTTGAGACATTGTTATTTGCATCACAAAGTAGCGTGAGCATACCATATTTGTGTTAGCTCTCCAAGTTACATGGGGATGATGCAGGTAGGTCTATGTAGACGCCACACACTCAGTAAGTTTGCCTCACAGCTGAAAACACAAAACCTGAATCTTTTTAAGTGGTCAAAAGCAAACATTGTTCTGGAAGAAAACATTTATCACACTGAACAGTAAAGAAATCACCCCTTTATTCTAAATGAAGGCACTCTATTTTTCAAGTCTATTCACTATACACACATCTTGGAAAAGATAGTCTGAGACAAAGGGGTGGGTAGTGCCTTGCTTGTAAAATGTACCCAGTGATATCAGCTTTAGAAAATCAGCTACATCCCAGATACCTTATCAAATATGTAACACTGCTAACAATGTGTATTTATAGACATGTAAGGGGGCCATCTGAACCTTATAACTGACACTTGAAATAACAATCCTAGGGACTATCCAGTCCTAAGAACTATGCTAGTAGACTGATAGGCGAGGAAAAGTGAGTTTCTTTTAATGAACCACTCTTAGATGAATACACCTACTAGACACTGTAGATATGAAGCCTCCCAAAGCTCCCCCATTACTCTCTGCCCCTCGGAATCTGTCAAGTCAAATGCCCTGGATTTGACAACTAAAGGACAGACAAATGTTTTCTGAGGAAAAACAAAAAAAAAAAACAAAAAACACGTGACCAGTTGTTAATTGACCCAAACCAGTTGTTTACATATGTGGTAGTGGTAGCAACTGAAAATTTGGTGTAATTTAGGGTCAGCAGCCCCCACAGACTTGGTAAAGGATTATAACACCAGCAAGTCTCAGATGAAGTCTGTCACATATACTCATATATATTAAATTGTTATCAATCAGACAAAATGAAATTCATACAACCTGTTCTGTTATCTTCAATGAAGTGCCATCACTCTATCCTTGTAAGTGACCCAATCTCATCTTGCACAAGATGTCACTCAGGCAGACTCTAATATTCTAGAGGCTCCTGTCGCCCCTATAGTAAGAATTCTTCAGATCTGACCTACCGGCAGCCTTTCTGCAGCCCATGCTACTGCCGTACCTTGCACATGCTCATCAATGTAGAAGCTACAAGTTTCTTATTAGCTGAATCGATTGTCCAGCTAAATGTTTTTCATCTTTGTAGTCATAACCTCTAGTTCAATGTCTTGCACACGATATGCATTGGAGATGTTTGTTTAAGTAACAATTGCTTGACTAATGGATAGGGCCCTTGACTAGATGGGAGGAGATGAGAGCGCGGGCAGATAAATATTCCCCTTCGGGATAGGAGGAGAAACATCTTTGTTTCTAAAATTGGTAATAAGAAAGTAATACTCCAAAGGAGATATAAATAAGATTGTAGGTCTGGAAATTGAAAGTTAAAGGGATTCATTCCAGTTGGACTCCATTTTTTATTATAAAATAGGAGGCACAATGGGTGGAGGAGTACGCTAGAAATGGGAGGAAAGATTTAGAAGTGTAGGATATGAAAGAAAGACATAGCTAGAAACAGAAATAATTTCTTGGTGACATTAAGAACCTAACTGCAGCTGGAAAACATTAATTTAAAAAATGACAATGCAGCAGTACTCAACACTTGAGGCAAGCATAAAGATACTCACCAGTCAGTAAAATGAGCACTGTCCCAAGTAGATAAGACACCACAGCCTACACACTTATAAATATGTTCATCAAATCATAATTTCTAATATGGTCTATTCACAGTTCACAGAGAGTATATAAGAGAATGCAAGTAATTAATCCTTAAGACTTTCTCCACTAACAGATATATGCAATAATTTGGGGAAAATATATAAGGATAGGAAATTAGTATGAGGCGATTCTAATAGTGAAACAGGGACAGTCTATAGTGATAAGAAGGGGCCAACTCTTAAGAAAGGATCTCCAAAGGAGGGTGTATAAAATTGCTTTTGGTCTAAAAGCATGACATGATTTAAAGTTTTATAACAAATACCAGTTCTGAGTTGGGATTCATTCCACTGGCAAAATAATATGTGTATTATTTAGATAACAATTTAAAGTTCTAAATAGTTATCGCATTAACATTTCCTAATATTGGATAAATATAATAATATTTTGCATAACTCTGGAATAATATTTTACTTTAGAAATATGAAAATTTTATCAAGAAAAAATGTTTTCCACACCTCTTCATGCTTGAAAAATGTGATTGATAAGAGTTACTAAATACTTTTAGTTACCTTTTTACTGAAGGGGCGGTAACTAAGGAGATTCTTTTTTTAGAATTGCAAACAGCTAGATGATCAACACCAACTTCCTATCTCCTGTGTAGGTTGTGAACTGAAAATTGAAATCTTGTTGTTCTGTTTGTGCATCCCTAAAAGAAGTCCTAAAAGTGGTTTATAGTTTCATCACCAGATATTTATGAAATTTGATTAAGTTCTACTGGGGACTTACAAGTATATTAGCAACTCCCAAAGTAAAACAAGATCTTTCTTATATTACTATATTCCAATAAATTTTAAAAGAGGCTACAAATCCACATGGAACATTTCTAATTGAAGAGGAAGTCATTCAATAAACTGAAACTATTTTCTGTGACCTGTCTTTTATTTTCTTTACTCTTGGCCTCATATTATCTACTACCAAGCTATATTTACGATATATGCATTAGATGCTCTTTCTTGTAAATGCATAATGTTTTAGTTTACTAAGAAAAATATTATGGGGGAAAAAACCATTAAAAAAACCCCTCATCTCCTTTGTCCTTCATTACAAATGTGTTTCTTTATTCACAATGTTTTACCATGGCCAAGGACTTAGAAGGTGAAGTCCAAATCCATATTTCAGTTTATTGTAGAAAGTGATTTCCTGGACTCTTAGCTTAACTGGAACAAGATTAAAAAGCCTCCATCATATACTTTTACTTAATGCTATGACTTTGGGGATATGAATGGATACATTTTTATCCACACGGAAATTTCTAATCCATCTATAATATGGAAAAATTATATAAAGGAAATATGAGAAATTACTTCAAATCCTAATAAAAGAAGCATGGTGCTCACATAACCAGCCCACTGTAAATATCTTTCCAAATTGGAAGCGTTTCAAGGTAGAATTAACAGAAAGTGGCTCATTTCCAGACACCAGCAGTAGTGTTCCTCAGCTATCCACACTCAAGCTCTCACACTTGCACATGAAAAGCATTTCTTTCCTTCCTAAACATCACTACAGAGAGACTACCCTTTCCCCATATTCCTTCTCCATCCTTCCCCAGCCTATTCCAAAATAATGCCACTTCTCTGAGTAAGTGCTCAGGGCCTCAAAACAGATGGCAAGACCAGACAGTTCTTCTTACCACACCCATGGTTAGTTGTCTGCTTCCTAGACTCTGAACTTGGTAGTATGTCTCCTGATACCTAAAGAAGAGGACTATGTGAGGGTTCAGCCTGCCAACTTGCACAATTATGAGCCAATACAGACTGGCAGAAAACAAATACACTCTTAATCAATTCCATAGGACTTAAAATATGCTGTAGCATCTTTCCTGCCCC
Source organism: Pteropus vampyrus (assembly GCF_000151845.1). NCBI lineage: Eukaryota > Metazoa > Chordata > Mammalia > Chiroptera > Pteropodidae > Pteropus > Pteropus vampyrus. The sequence continues at coordinate 2,330,006 of NW_011888789.1, read as the reverse complement.
CAACGGCAGTCTGTCCAGTTCACCAGTATATATACATCTATATAACAAGTGAATTTTGGTATTTTTACACACCTCAATAAATAGCAAGTTGATAACCTGTTAACCCAATCATAGACAATGGGTTCTTTATCTCAAAGAGACTGACTCTGCTGATGGGGAATTATAGTTTATTTCCAAGTAACTGTATATACTTGTAGTCAGAGAGCACAATAGTTGTAGGGAGATAATTTGGACTGGGCTATGGTGATAATTATAATAATTGCCAAAGTCAGTGGTTTCTCTACACTAGGTAATGTGCTAGACTCTTTATGTCCAAAATTTCCAATCAATAAGTTCACCAAGGTTAATAGTCTAGTAAGTGACTGAAGTTACTTGTCTGGTAAGAGGCCTGCAACAAGGTATCAAACTATGTCTCTATGATTTTAAAACCTATGTGTTCATTTTACTCACTAGTAGTCTTTTAAGTCTCAGATCCCCATTACACTTTTAAAAATTATTGAGAATCCCACAGAGCCTATGTTTATGTGGAGTACAGCTATCAATATTTATTATAATGGGAAATAAAAATTAGTTTAAAAGATAATTTGTTAAATCATCGTAAAGTAAAAATATTAAATCCATTGCATGTTAACACAAATAAAATATTTTATTAAAAATTTATGTTTTTTTAAACAAAAAAATACTGAGAATAATGATATTGTTTTCCGCTTTTGCAAATATCTGGCTTAATAGGAGTCAGATGTGCTTCTGTATTCATTCTGTTGCAATATGTTTTAAATGAGGTATAGAAAGAAAATACGGCCTCACATAGATAAGTAATGAAAAATGAAAGAGTATTTTAACATTTTCAGATGATCATAAATATTCTTAGATATTAGATCAAACTCTACAAATGTTACATTCTTATAGTTGCACAGTGCTGTCTGAAATTATATCAATAAGCTTTTCTATTACATCAAAACTCATTTCTCTCTCACTTTGATGAATATTTTACCCATATGTGCTTTTTAAAATCTCATTCAGTGGTTATTAGGAAAATATTAGTTCAATGACTTATTCAGAGAGATCTTCCAAATGTTGGCACAGTACTTTTTATAAAATTTTAAAAATCACATTTTAAAATATTATTATCCATGACAACAGAAAAGTCTTCAAATATTAGGAAGGTGTCAAGCTCATGATGATGGTTACAAATTTTCAAAAATTCTAATTGTTGAGAGCTCAGTTTTCCCTCTTAACATATGCTATCTGTATTTTTCTATCGAAGGCAAATTTCAAGTAAATATATCAATTCTGAGTAGCCTGTCATTCAGGCTACTTTTTAGGTGGTAGGTCTCACTTTTTTCCAAGTGGTATTTCATGAAATCATTGAATAGTTCAGCTCACAACTCTAATCACACAAGGGCTTTTTAGAGACAAATATCATACTTCACCTTGCAGCAAAAGTACTTTGTATATAATTCAATTTTGTCACATAGAACATTCAGAAGACATGTATAAGAGTTAAGATCAATAAAAATAACCATTTTTACTGATCATAAAAGTGGACATCCTTACGTGAAACTGGCTTTTCTTCTTTCCTTTTGATATGTTTGGTAGTGGAGAATGCAAGGATCACTAACACGTTAGTGCCACTGCCTTCATTTTGTACTTAGGCACTAGCAGTTCTCCGCACCGTTTCTTTTGCATTGTTCAGTGCAAATGTCAACACAGCAAAAAAGCTTTTCCTTCTCCTCTCCCTGCTCAATCCTCTCCCCCTCCTCCTCCTCTCCTTCCGTCTGATGATGATGATGATTTTACAAAGCTTTGACTTTGCAGACCCCCTGAAAGGATCTTGGGGACTCTGAGGGGTCTGTGGACCACACTTTGAAAATCACTACAAAATACCGTAATAATGTGTTTTAAGATTTCTCTTTTTCTCCTCCTTCCCTCCTTCCTTCCCTCCCTCCCTTTCTCATTCCTTCTCTCCTTTCCTCCCTCTTTCTTTCTGTCTCTGTCTTCTCTAAATTCTTTTCATTTGAGTCAGATGTCAGATGTGGCAAATATTTAAATTCCTGATGGTGTTAGGTGGTAGATCTCAAGTATTTGTTAGCTGTGTGGTCTCAGTTAGCCTAATAAAAGTGGTAAGAACTGGTTAAGGGTTGGCGCTCTATTTTCAGATGCATCAGGATGCACTTGTCTTCCTATTCCCCAGTGTACATGAAGACTCCATTTTTAGATCTATATTGTCCAACATGCTAGTCACTAGACACACTTGAAATGAGCACTTGGACACTTAAAACATGGCTAGTCAGAATCAAGATGTGCTGTTAAGTGTAAAGTAACCATTAGTTTTTGAAGGCACACAAAAAAGTATGTAAAATATCTTATTAACATTTTTACATTGATTATAGATTGAAAGGATCATAGTTTGGCTATATTGGGCAAAATAGGGTATATTATTAAATTAATTTTATCTAGTTTTTAAAAAATTTTAATGTGGTTACTAGAATTTAACTTTCATATGTGGCTTGCATTATATTTCTGTTGGATAGTGCTGCTATAGCCATTGTCAAGAATGAGACCAAACCAACTTTCACATAAACTAGGTATCATAATTAATTCAATCATTTTTATTAACTCAGACTAAAGCACTGTCAGTTAATTTTCTATGGAAAACTATTGCCATTTTATTCAGTTTTACATTCTGTAGTTAAAATACTCTTAGTAGCCATTGGTATATTTAGATAGGTATGAGACTGGATATATTTCTTTGATTAATATGATTTACTTTTCTTAAGAAATACGTAAGCACATACATACCTTTCCAATAAACTATAGCAGAAATAAGAGAAAGAGAAAAAAGAAACACTGATAACATAATATGAAGACCAATATCAGAAATTTCTGATGAACAGTATTTTTTTTATTAAACTCATTCTCATTGGTCATAGAATATTGATTTTATTTTACCAAGAGATTTAATTCTGACCTGAGTTTATTTTATAGTAAAGATCAGTAGAAATAAGATATTTGGAAAATATCTTTTTCTTTAAGATATATTTTTCACTTTACAATAGCTGTTTGAATCAGAGACATATTCAAAATGCTAATGTTTCTATACAGTGAAAGTTAAAAATATACTGGAAAAAATGTGTGCATATACATCGTTCTCTGTGATAAATAGTCTCTTTTAATTTTCTCAACTCAAAGTTTACCATTCTTATTCTCTGTTGTGAATTATCCCTTAATAGAAACCAAGAATATTTGTGAAATTAGCTTTTCAGAGGGAGCATAAAAATCAAAGACCATCTAGGAAATTTGTTTTATTATGTTTTCTAATCACTAGAAAATGTTTGGATAGCTGCAAAAACATGATAAACTTTCAATTATTTTCTAATTGTTTTAAACAAACATGCATCAATTTTGTCATTTTTTAAAAGTTGTAATGATGTCAGCCACATTAGCAAATGAACACATGTTCAAGGCTTCAGAAGCATCAAACAGAACCCAAAGACTCCCACACAAAGTAAAGATAAAGGATATCAGAGATTGAAAGTCTCAGAGAAATTGGAAAGCTTCTGTATCTTATGTATATTGTGTATTTATGAGACTTGGCGAAACACACTGTCTTTCCTACATGGTTAAGAATTTAGTCCAGGCAGACGAAGTGGAGACCATCTTGAACAGATTGGGACTGGCACCAGAAAATTTGGGCAGGGCCAATCCAAAGATGGAGTTGGTGAAAGTGTTTATGGGAGTTGAAAACACTTTTGTTAATTGTTTGGGACTGAATTATATAATGCAGCACTTTAAATTTTACTTTATTTGATGTTTTTAAATTTTCTCAGGACATATACATTGCACATGTTCATATTAGGAATGATAATGTGCGTATATTCCAAATTACACATGTTCCCAGCTTTCTGTACTAATCCCAGTTCTCGAAATAGTGCTAACATGTCATGACTAGACATATTACTCTTTTTCCGAACCCTATACCATAAACATTCACTTTCTTATCTACTCAACACTATGGGAATTTCTTATGAGGACTCTACTTTGTGAAGTTTCTCAAAGCATTCCACTGATGAGAAACTGTCTGTGTTAGTATTAGAAGCATATGTTTCAATCTAATTAATATTTACCAAACGATCACAGAATGCTGGCCTTTGAGAACATATTGCAAATACCTCTGCTTTGCTGTGTACCACGCATCTTTAACAAGTTTTAGGCCCTGTTCTAGATTGACTGTCTTAGAGATGTTTCTTTATCAATTAGTGAAAGAGTTAAGGCACTTCTGAGTGCTTTAGTTTCTTATGACTTAATTCTTATAATGACATGCCTTAAATTGAGAATTATTTTTTCATACGACAAACTCTTAAGTTTGCTTTAGACCATTTTCTGATATCTCTTCATGTGCTCTCAATTATATTAGTTTATTTTTCTATTGAGCATTTCTGTTTCTTAAATAATTTTGGTTACCATTTAATTTCAAACATAAGACAATAAACAAAACTGTAGTGACGTCAAGCATCGAAAACATAATATACAACTTTTCCAAGACAATTAAATTATTCTTTTAAGTCTATATTAACTACATTCTTGGTGTGTCTTCACCTCATTAACACCCTGGAAATTTTTTCATGTTAGTTATGTAGGAAAAAATTATTTTATCTAACTTTGTTAGGAATGCCTGTGATATTTGAGCTGGTATTTAAAATAAAACATTTCCTTGTAAGTATCTCTTGCTGAGAAGTTTGGAAAATTATCCAGTAATGAAATTTTGCTTGACCTACAGAGGTTTGTTTTAGATACATCCACCTTTACTTTGACCATTTAATGATTGCCTTTACCAGGCATTGCTCTAATTGGCCTGTCTTACAAAAATTAGAGAAAACAGCAGTTGATTCCTACCACCTCCTTCTATTTTTCCTCCAACATATATATGCAGGGAAAATAACCCAGCAGTTATTTGGAAGGAGTGGTAGAATATATTTCATAGCTTACATCTTCACTGCTGAGTTCTCTTTGGGATTTTAGGTATATTATGTTAGTCTTTGAGAAAGTTTAAATTTGCACCGTTAGCTTCTAATGATTTAGAGGGATCATTATGCAATTAGAAATATTTTGACCAAGTGTTTTGGTTACAATCTGCTGTGTAACCACAAACCATCTCCAGATTTGGAAACTTAAATTAGCTTATCTACAGGAGCTGAAGGATGCATTTCCAATAACTTCTAATAATTTCAACTGTCACCTGTATAGATGGCTTGAAAATCTGTATTGCAGGTTCCATTCTCTTCCAGGACCATAATTTTTATTTCAATTCCCCTTATATGATGTCTGCTAGCATCTCAAAATCAACAAGTCCAAAACTGAACTCATTATTTCTTATTCCCCTCTCATGAAAAATGATTTCTGCTGTTCTAATTTTTCTAAGATTATTGGCATATATTTATCCACTTGAAAGAGAGAGTATTCTGTGGCTTCTTCTCTATAAACTTAGAGTCAATTTTAATCTAAGTTTAGCAATTTACCTCAGAAATTATGTCAGGATCCAAAGTCCTGATTTTCCTGTAATTTCTACTTAGCTCCAATACTTCTCTCTCATGCTTAGCCCAATATAATAGTTCTTGATTGCTTTTAATCTCTCCTGAACTTTCTAATCCATCCTCAACACTGAAAGCATTATCTAAGTACACGTTTGATTATATCAATCCCCTTTCTTAAATTCCTTTCTCTATAAATCCAATTATTTTAGCCTATCTATAAGTTCAGCCATGATTGGGCCCCAGTATACCTTTTAGTTTCATTACCATCTTGTTCTTCCCTCTTCCTGAACTCTGGCCAAAACCGACAATTTACGGTTCCCTTAAAGATGCTGTAAACACAATTTGAACTTCGGATGCTTTATCTACGCTTTCATGAAATTCCTTTTCCATGCCAACTCTGAAAAACCCCCTCTCATCCCCAAAGACCAAAATCAAAATTTCATAAGCTTTATGAACCACGACCTGTCAAATAGAATGAATCATCTTCTGTTCTTGTTCCCATGGTATTAAATAGTTCCACTATGGCACTAAGTAATAGTTTCCATATAAGTTTTCCCTACTAGATTAGACAAGGACAGTGTTTTATTAATTTGTATATTCTTATTTTATTGTGTAAGACTGACATAAGTGTGAATTAAATATTCACTCTATTTTAATTGAATCAATTAAAATAATCTCTATTAAATGATGACAAAAATAAATTTATTTCATATATTTCCAAAACGTTGTGAGTTAGTAGATCCACAATCAAGAGACCTTACCATATTTATACTTACATTTTTTTCCACATTTGGAAATCTATTCTAAGAGAATCATCCCAAATATAGAAAAGGCCTATGACAAAGAAGTCAATAAACTTCTTGAAACCAATTTTTGTTTCTTATCGATCATTGCATACACTTAGCACAATGTTTAACATCAGTTACTTATTAAATTCATCAACCAATTAAATGATATTAACCAAAATCATTTATTTTAACTTAACCTAAATGTACACCTCCTTAGAGAAATGATTAATTTTCATATATATACTTTGTGGCATATTATACAGTCATTAAGAGTGAAATGTTAATGCTAACCTTGACCTTTAAAGAATGCTTCGTTCCCCATAAATCATTCTCTAGTGGAAAGCTTATGAGGATTAAAGCCCAAATCCCATGTTTACCCAGCCTAACTTGAAGCTGACCTTCTCATCATTTCTATCCTCATTCCCATATTATTTAAATTATATTTCTTTTGATGCTCACTTTTCTAATTAACTGAAAATCTTTTATTACTGGTACCAGTACCACTACCTGTAATAGGTAATGAGCATTTGTTCTTTCAATATGTCGGGTCTTAAGTAGATACTTTAAATAAATTATCTGGATATGTAATGGAAATTTTTATTAAGGATATTTAATCAGCATTGAAGTGAACATCCCACTTAAGGTATGGGAGACGAGTCATGCCTTTCTTGACAAATATTTATCAGTCATATTGTTGCCCAGGATTAGGGGCTCTTACAACTCTTCTTTATCTTCTAATTTATACTATCATATGATAACTTGCAGTTTTTTTATCTGAAGTTTTTCTTCAGAACTCACCAAAATAAGATAACACCACTACAGAAGAGCAATTTGCACACACCATTCCAAATTTAGGGCAATAATTGTATTAAATTGTTTATTTATTTTTATTTCTTTATATCTTGACACCTTGCTTACTGCTTATGTTAAAATTTGTTACAGGACTAATACTGGGAGAAGGGCTAAACTATGAAACACTGTGGAGTGTTAGTTTTTTATTTGGG
>NW_011888789.1:2318746-2321175 GCF_000151845.1 Pteropus vampyrus | reverse complement strand
CACAATTTGAACTTCGGATGCTTTATCTACGCTTTCATGAAATTCCTTTTCCATGCCAACTCTGAAAAACCCCCTCTCATCCCCAAAGACCAAAATCAAAATTTCATAAGCTTTATGAACCACGACCTGTCAAATAGAATGAATCATCTTCTGTTCTTGTTCCCATGGTATTAAATAGTTCCACTATGGCACTAAGTAATAGTTTCCATATAAGTTTTCCCTACTAGATTAGACAAGGACAGTGTTTTATTAATTTGTATATTCTTATTTTATTGTGTAAGACTGACATAAGTGTGAATTAAATATTCACTCTATTTTAATTGAATCAATTAAAATAATCTGGATTAAATGATGACAAAAATAAATTTATTTCATATATTTCCAAAACGTTGTGAGTTAGTAGATCCACAATCAAGAGACCTTACCATATTTATACTTACATTTTTTTCCACATTTGGAAATCTATTCTAAGAGAATCATCCCAAATATAGAAAAGGCCTATGACAAAGAAGTCAATAAACTTCTTGAAACCAATTTTTGTTTCTTATCGATCATTGCATACACTTAGCACAATGTTTAACATCAGTTACTTATTAAATTCATCAACCAATTAAATGATATTAACCAAAATCATTTATTTTAACTTAACCTAAATGTACACCTCCTTAGAGAAATGATTAATTTTCATATATATACTTTGTGGCATATTATACAGTCATTAAGAGTGAAATGTTAATGCTAACCTTGACCTTTAAAGAATGCTTCGTTCCCCATAAATCATTCTCTAGTGGAAAGCTTATGAGGATTAAAGCCCAAATCCCATGTTTACCCAGCCTAACTTGAAGCTGACCTTCTCATCATTTCTATCCTCATTCCCATATTATTTAAATTATATTTCTTTTGATGCTCACTTTTCTAATTAACTGAAAATCTTTTATTACTGGTACCAGTACCACTACCTGTAATAGGTAATGAGCATTTGTTCTTTCAATATGTCGGGTCTTAAGTAGATACTTTAAATAAATTATCTGGATATGTAATGGAAATTTTTATTAAGGATATTTAATCAGCATTGAAGTGAACATCCCACTTAAGGTATGGGAGACGAGTCATGCCTTTCTTGACAAATATTTATCAGTCATATTGTTGCCCAGGATTAGGGGCTCTTACAACTCTTCTTTATCTTCTAATTTATACTATCATATGATAACTTGCAGTTTTTTTATCTGAAGTTTTTCTTCAGAACTCACCAAAATAAGATAACACCACTACAGAAGAGCAATTTGCACACACCATTCCAAATTTAGGGCAATAATTGTATTAAATTGTTTATTTATTTTTATTTCTTTATATCTTGACACCTTGCTTACTGCTTATGTTAAAATTTGTTACAGGACTAATACTGGGAGAAGGGCTAAACTATGAAACACTGTGGAGTGTTAGTTTTTTATTTGGGTCCTCTCTTTTTTTTTTTCTTGAATCTTGTTAAAGTTTTCTCAGTTTTGTTAATTGTTTCAAAGATGGTTTCATTGTTCTTTTGTATTGGTTTCATTGATCTTTTGTGTTTTTCTTTTTAGAATCTATTTTATTTATTTCCACTCTGATTTTTATTATTGCCTTCCTTCTACTCACTTTGGGCTTTGTTTACTATTGTTTTTCTAGTTCCTTTAGGTGTAAGTTTAGGTTGTTTATTTGAAATTTTTCTTGCTTCTTGAGGTAGGCTTGTATTGCTATGAATTTCCCTCTTAGGACTGTTTTCACTGTGTCCCATAGAATTGGGGTCATTGTGTTTTCATTTTCATTTGTCTCAAGGTATCTTTGGACTTCTTCCTTGATCTCAATAACCCATTCATTTTTAGTAGCATATAATTTTATCTCCATATGTTTGCATGTTTGTCAGTTTTTTTTCTTGTAATTAATTTCTAGTTTTATACAATTATGATCAGAGAAGATGCTTGATATGATTTCAGTCTTCTTAAATTTATTGAGAATTTTTTCATGGCCTAACATGTAGTCTATATTGGAAAATGTTCCATGTGCACTTGAAAAGAATGTATATTCTGCTGCTTTGAGGTGAAATGCTCTCAAAATATCAATTAGATCCAACTGTTCTAATGTGTCATTTAAAGCCAGTATTTTTTTGTTGATCTGTCTGGAAGATCTATCCATTGATGTCAGCGGGGTGTTAAAGTCCTCTATTATGACTGTATTACTGTCAGTCTTTCCCTTTATGTCAGCTAATATTTGTTTTATGTATTTAGGTGCTCTTATGTTGGGTGCATAAATGTTTACAAGGGTCATATCCTCTTATTGGATTGATCTGTTTATCATTATGAAATGTCTTTTTTTGTCTCTTATTATGGCCTTTGTTTTATAGTCTATTTTGTTCGATATACATATTGCTACCCCAGCATTTTTTTTTTTTTTTT
>NW_011888789.1:2306311-2317884 GCF_000151845.1 Pteropus vampyrus | reverse complement strand
AATACTTTGATATCTCAAATATCATGGTGTACTTAGCTATCTTCAAAATATATTTTACATAAAATTCAATGGTTTGAATGGATTGTGTTTCTAAGAGTAATCATGGATTAGATAGAACAGCAGCCTCTAGTGGATGAGAGGTGGTGGTGAGAAAGAAGCTGAGAGCTCTCTAGAGGAAGACAACAGAATCTAAATATATTATGCTTCTAAGACAGATGTTAGTAGTAGAGAAGGGATTCAAAACCATCTCAACTGAAAGCCATGTTATTTCCTTTATATGACTCTGCATTGTTCTTTCCAAATTTTGAAGTCAAGAAATGTATATACCGCTGTCCTGCCTACTTACTACAGGAGAAAAAATAATAAACTTAGTCAAAAGAAATAGGAAACTGGAGACATCCTGATAATAGCAGTCATGGAAAGATCTAGCAATGGGAGTCAGCAATCCAATTTTGACAAACTGAGGCACAGAAGGAGAAAAACCTAACTTACAAGGATATTCTTTGGAGAGAATATTGGATTCCAAAGATTAGAAAGTGAATACATTATTTTGACTCAAATTGTGACCTTGAACTTAGGGGGATGCTGAGATAGGGAACCCGATATGCTTTTAGTTTTTGTGGAAAGACTATTTTACTTGGTGGCTAAAACTAGGAGTTCAACTTCCCAGCTCTCCTTGCCACTAGCTATGTGATTGTTGGTGAGTGATCTTATCTCTTTCATGTTTCTCTAAGCTGTAGTCTCCTTAACTACAGATAAGGGTAATATCTTGCATACATGTATCATGAATAATAAAATTTCTCATTGCAAGTATTAAATTTATAAAATTTGATAATTGGGAGGCTCTACCGTACGATGATATTCTCATCATCCTGTACACAGTTACCATGTTAGAACATACCCCTACCCTAATTCATTTTATCCAGACTAAAGTCTTATAGTCTGATATTCAAGGAGTCTCTAGCCTGGTTAGAACCTATCTTTGCAGCATAAGTTCCTACTCTTTGTCAACATACGTAGTCTGAAACGGCTAAGTTGTTCTATTTGCCATTAAGTACACTTTACTTTTCATCTCTAATTCTTTTTCTCACATAATTATTTTGTAGCAGGTACAGATCTCAGTCCACAAACTCAACTTTCAGGAATTTTAACTTGATTACTTCCAAATTTAATTTTGTTAAGAGAGTTTATTCAGGCAAAGAGTTAGAAACTTAATCTCAATCAAATTGTCTGTCCCTCTCTTCCCAAAACATGCAAAATTGTTTTTCCATCCCCTCCCCACAGAGGGGGCGGGAGGGGGGAAAGCTTATTTTCTTTGTTCATTTTCCTTTTTATTTATTTATTTTTTTTATTTTTTTCCATTCCACGGTTTCATCTACTTTCCAGGAGAATTCATCCTGTCTGGGTGTGTATAAGCCAGCATTTCACCTCTCAGTTTTCTATCTGGTACCGGGCCTGTATGATTCTCTACTATTTTATGTCACTTTGGGAACATTAGAACTCCAGTCCCCCTGCGGCACTGGGAATTCTATGCGGCTCTTTCAGGCTCATCAGCCTAAACATTCCAAACCCTTTCTGCTCTGGGATTTTATTATTTCCCTAGGAAATTCTTATCAATATAAGCACAAGATACCCTAAACTTAAAGAGATTAGTAAAAAGGACACTCTTCTCTCCCCAATATATCCACTGACTTTTTGATTCTCACTTACATTCTTCACTTTCCCAATTTAGAAAAACTTAATCAGGGCTAAAGGTGGACAATAGGGATGTGTTTTATTACTCATCTCTATCCTCTCATGCATCTATTGTCTTGGATACATGCTCTACATGTTCCTTTTAGGGGTAAGATTTGAAACTCCTCTTTTCTGTGTTATTTCTTCCCTGAGAAAAATCTCTGTAAAATGGGAAAGTGTGAGGTTAGAAATTTGGAATTAATATTGGAGTGGGTTATTCTATGTAACAAGAATTTGCTTTACTTGAAGAAGTAGGAAGAAGAGAGTAAGACTTCAGACTTTTTAGTATGGTAGAGAAACAAGCATTGCTGAATTGTGGTCCATAGAACCACAGGGCTAGGATTACATGCTTTGCTAAAGCATTATGAGAACTGATAGGAAAAACTCAGAATTTTGGAGTATTGACTAGTTCTTTGGTTTCCAATAAAAAGACTGAAGAAAGAAAGAGGATAATATAAAACAGGTTAAGCTGAAGGCAAAGAGGGAGAAAAGTACAGAGTCCTGCTAAAACAATGTTCTCTGCTTGCAAACAATGACACATCGGAACAGATGTAACTGAAAATCTGACAGAGTTGTAAAAGTCAAATAATTTACCCCCAAGCTAGAGTCCATGTGAGCAGGGGCAGAGAGGTGGAATATTTACAAAACAGAAAATAATGAGATGAAAGGCTAGTCTGATACCCCTGGTGTCTCTGGGGTACCTTTTATTTATCATTCTTCAACTCATAAAAGTGGAACTCAATCTTACCCTGAAGATGAGCTGGGAATATAGCATGGGGATGAGTGGCTAATTACCAGCACCTCCCCAAGAGAGGCTATTTTTCCATTTCTTCTAAGGCAAATGTCAGGGTGAAGTTAAAGTCTATTTAACTATTTGGACAGCTGGGGAAAATGGGCTGTGCACAGGTGCCTGGTACTACAGAACATGACTACTGAGGATAGAAAGTCACAGGCTCACCGACTGAGACTAAACTCAATCTCTGCCTCTGTATACTAGGCCATGGAATTTACCAGAAGCAAATAGACCAAAGTTGACTGTATTTTGAAGTGAGTTGAATTACCAAAGAAACCTCAAACTTGGCTGAAACCAGTCAGTGATTTATTTCCCCAACCAATCTTCCAAAACCTGACATCATTCCACAAGACTGCTAAGGTAATGCATTGCCTAGAAAGGAAAATGTCCATTGACGTGGCCATGAAGGACAAAGGATAAGACAATGCTCCCAGAAAGCAGCCTCCTGAGCAGCTATTGTATCTGATCAAAGGACTGATTCTGTTTTGAAGAAAGGGAATCCTAGCTTTTTTTTGGACAACAATATATGTTTTGTGCTGTGGCATATTGACAACTATATGTCATTTCACATTCTCTCCTTTTTCAAATGAGAATTTTCATTGACATTACCACATGATTTCCCCATGTTTACTTATTTTGAAAACCAAGAATGTACAAAATATGTTTTTGCCATAGATCACCGAGCCATGTAGAATTTCAGCCTGTCCAATGATGAGTATGCCATTTCACCAAGAGATCTTGCCTATCAACTTGAATGCAGTAAATAGAACTTTCTGATGTTATACTTTGGAAGAGGATGAGTGTTTTCCTATAGTTGTAGAGATTTTTAAAAAGTGTGCATAATGGTGTGTGTGTGTGTGCACACGTGTGGGTGCACGAGAGAGACAGAGAGAAGTGGGGGGAGAGAGAGAGAGACAGGGAGGAAGGGAGAGAGAGAGAGAACTGGAGAAATAAAAGAAGCAGACATTGAAGTTATTGTCCGCATAACTATTCCATTGCATATCCCCCTGTGGTTCAGAGATGGAGTGAGACACAGCCTGCTCCTAGCTCTAGGCTGATTTCAATCCCCTACCACTGAGATAAATTCAGGAAATCCACACACAGGTCAATCAGTACATGATATTCCTCTGAGCAAAATGATTGGTTCACAAATAAGCTTGAATGAATTCAGGCCAATGGTATATGAGGATCTTCTGGGAGAGCCAGTAGAAGCCATTGCTCTTTCTCTTTTTGGATGATGTGCTATAAAAATGGGATATCTGGCAATGCTGCAGCCCTCTTGCCACTATAAAGCAAGACCACTTTCAGTTGAAATCAACACCATGGAAGGTGTAACACAGAAAAGAAAAAAGAAAGTGTCTTTGATTCTACTCTTAAGCCATTGTAGCACTGAAGTCTTTCGACTGTCCAGTTATGTGTCCAATTAGTTTTATTGTTTAAACTAAATTGATTAGTTGTGTTATTTGTAATAGGCAAATTCATAATTGTTATGATTGCTTATATTATTATTAAGCACACATGTTTATTTAGCATTTCATGTGGTTCTTCTTTTTTACCCAACTAAAGTGTTGAAAACAGAATTTATATCTTATATTTCTATTTCTAGCATAGTACCTAACGATAATAATAGCTTGTGAATATTTGGTACCTGAATCATAAAGGGATCTTCCATGACTAAATAAGTTTGGCCTCTGATACAGCCTGTTACATAAGTGTTTTCAAATTTTGATAAAACCAATAAATTTGAAAAACAACCCTTTATTTCAGTCAGTGAGTGGTTTATACATAACTCTAAAACTGATGTTTTTCAAACTACATGGTTTCCTGGCCAGTTAAGGTGATCCATTTCTCTCTAGACGCTGTCCTTTTTCTTTGATCAAAGGACTCACTAGTTTGCTGAATTTCCATGTTACTAGAACTCAATGTATTTACTTTTAACAGTGAATAAACTATGAATTCTGTGTTTTAAAAATTAGTCATTAAACATAAAGATTATTTTTAATTTGATATGTTTCTTTAAAGTATCTGAGTGGACATACACTCCTTCAAGAATTGTAGCACATAAAAAAAATGCATCATGTGGTCAAATTAAGCATTGCAAAAAAACCCCAAATATTTAGGAAATTTTCTTCATGTGTAAATATTGATCTCAAACTTGTTTTGCTTCCTCCAGTGAAGCAAGACCATATAGGGTTATGACCCAATTAGAAACCATTTGATTTCCTCAGTTCGACCTCATAACTGCTCACCAGAAATCCCTGAAGTAAAATTTATAATTATTTTCTCAAAGTTGTTTGAAAATAAATATTAAATGAAATGGTTTCACCATATCTTGCAGCTTATACATTTTTTCTTTCCCTAAAATAGAAAAACTATATAGCATAGATTCAGCCAAATATTTCATATAAAAATAAAGTTTTAAAATAACATATTCAATTAAGTAACCAAATCTCTTGTAAATAAACTCATATTGGATTGAGATGCGAGTGATTTTTTTTTTTAATTATGGAATCTGAAGGTTGCCAGTTTTCCTTAAACTCTTTCAAGGTTACTTTGTCTTTCCTATTTTTAGTCTACAATTTCATGGGGAGTTAGCATCTGTTATAAATCAATGCTGGATCATTTCAGAGGTTTTCACCTGTTTTCTGCTGTTTTTCATGAATCCCTTGTTAATTTTCAGGCAGTTGACTCTTCAATCTAAAAGCTCTTATGTGTGTATCTGAAGGACATAAAAAGGATGAGCATGACTGAGCTCTGGTTTTTAGTTTTCCTGTTTCTTTTGTGTTTGTTTATTTTTAGTTTCTGAATATTACTGTTTTTTACAAGAATTCATAAACAGCCATAATTTTACGGATATCATAACAAAAACAGTTTTAAAACAAATATTTTTATAAATTTCTCTACGGAACTTATGATCCAGGGATTTTTAACCGTAATAAGTACATTTGTTTATTATAGTTTTTTTTTAATTTAAGGAACTTTTTTTCCATAGCCTTCTGCTACCATAAAGGTATGATCAATAATTAAATACTGATTTTCCAAAGATATAATCTTTCTGAGCATATTTTCTTATTGTTTTCTTCTCTTTACCTTTGTCCTTTTTCCTCCCTCCCTCTGTTTCCCATGTTCAGAAACAAATGAAAACCTATCCTAGAAGTCTGTGGTAAAAGTAAAATGGCATAATATTATATTATTCATGTTCGAAGGTTGAAAACAGCCCACTTGAGAAAAGAATCATGGAAGGCAGAGTGACACGGTGAATAGAACCGAGCTGGAATTCCAGAAAACTAGATGATCCATTTTCCAATAATAGTTGTGATATTAAACAAATATGTGATATCTACCATTCTTTCTAATTTTACTAAATGCTGTAATTATTAGCTCTGCACAAAGTGCCGTGACTACATTCAAGACAGACTAGACAGAGAGATGCTGTCTTTGGTCACCTGGATTACATTCTTGTGGGGGAACCCCCAAGTACATAGTTATACGTGGTCAGTGCTATGGAGAAGAGACCAAGGACCCATGGGAAACTGTAGTTGGGGTAACTGACCTCATTTTAGGGGTCAAAGAAGGCTTTTATAAGGAAGCAACTTCCTACTTAGAAATGAATAATAAGGAAAAATTTTTCCAGGTAAATATGGACAGAGAAAGATTACAGTAGTCCCCTTTTATCCATGCTTTTGCTTTTTATGGTTTCAGTTACCCATGATCAACTGTGGTCCAAAAATATTAAATGGAAAAATTCCAGAAGTAAACAATTCATAAGTTTTAAATTACACACTGTTCTGAGTAGTGTGATGAAGTCTCCTGCTGTCCCAATCTATTCCACCCCATACTGGCCAAGACATGAATTATCTTGTTGTCAAAATATCTAAACTGTATATACTCCCCGACTGTTAGTCACTTAGTAACTGACAGATCAACTGTCGTGGTATTGCAGTGCTTGTGTTCAAGTAACCCTTATTTTACTTATTAATGGCCCAAGGTGCAATAGTAGTAATGCTGGCAATTCATATATGTAAGAGAAAAACCATGAAACGTAGGTATGTATAGGAAAAACGAAGTATATATAAGTCTTGGTACTATCTTTGGTTTCAGGCATCTACTGAGGGCCTTGGAACATAGTTTCCATGGGTAAGGGGAGAATACTATATTCCGAAAGCTAGAGAGTAGAGAGCTGGGTGAACTGAATGAAGTTCAAATATGTATGTATCATAGAGCAGGTGTTTAGTGTGAGGTCAGGGGAGCTAGGGACAATAATATGGGGCTGGATAACTAGGGATAGGCAGGATGTAGCTGTTAGAGAGAAGGAGAGAGAAAACTGACTAGGGAAACACAGAAGGATCCCTGGTCAATGTTGAGGGAACAGTTAGTCCAGAACATAAAGACAATGGGCACCTTACTTGATAATTTGGATCAAGTAAAAAAGATCACATCCAAAGAAACATGACACTCTTCTTGATCTCTGTAACAATCTCTGTTTCTGTTTAATTTCACAAGTATGGGAAAGAGTCATTAAAAAATAACCATTAAACAACTATTCAAAAACAAGAAAAAATAAGTACGAGTACGTTGTAACTAATAATTCAACTTTATCGGCTTTATCATTGAATTTGGGACTAAACTTTTACTACTTGCAAATGAGGTTAGTGAAAACTGAAAATTTAGTGTTCTTAGAATCACAGAATAATACAATTGAAAAGATTATTAGCAAATAGTTGAAACCAGGTAAGTATTTTTAGGTGTCAATATTAAAATAGTCATATTTACATGTTAATACAATTTGGCAAT
Organism: Pteropus vampyrus; assembly: GCF_000151845.1. Taxonomy (NCBI): domain Eukaryota; kingdom Metazoa; phylum Chordata; class Mammalia; order Chiroptera; family Pteropodidae; genus Pteropus; species Pteropus vampyrus. The sequence goes on along the minus strand of NW_011888789.1, from coordinate 2,310,563 downwards.
CATAGAAAAGTGGAAGAAAGAAAATATATTCACCCTCTTCCATGATCATTTTGGCATATCCTTCTGGAATATGTCTTTAACAGATATGTCTGTGCTTTATATATAAGCTTCTAAATTTATTTCTCTTAATGTTATGTCATACTTAGTTCTTCATGGTATTACAAATCATTTATAATCTTGATGACTGTAAAATAAATCATAATGTATACATATGAAAATTAACCCTTTCCCTAAAGATGTGTACATTCTTGTTTTTTAAGTTATGAGAAACAATTTGGGTTGATATTATTTAATCGGTTGATAGATTTAATAAGTAATTAGTGTTAACATCGTGTTAAGTGCTGTGTGTACAATGATTAATAAGAAACAAAAATTGGTTTCAAAGAGTTTCCTGTCTTCTTTGTCACAAGGCTTTTTTTATATTTAGGATAATTCCCTTAGGATAGATATCCAAATATGAAAAAAAAAAGTGTATGAACATAGTGAAAGCTTTTGATTTCTCAAAAAGATCTACCAATTCACAGTCTTTACAGAAATATATGAAAGAAATTTCTATTTTGCCATCATTTAATCCAGACTCTTAATTATGACTTACACAGAACTAACTTAAGCTGGAATAAGTTCAAAAACCAAATGGTGGTGGGAGAATGGGGACGCCGACCTATACTCAAGTAGCAATAATGATGGAATAGTGTTGGCTTTGGGCCTTGAGAGATCTGGTGCTCAAATGAGGGCAGCTGGTCTCACTATATTTTCATGTCATGGCTCTGATTTTTTTCTGTTGTAGCTTCACTCAGGCAGTCTCTGTCCATTTGGAAATGCAGATATTCCAGAGTTTATCCTCCTGATTTTGAGTCTAGCAATAAGAGAGCAATTTTATTCAATTCAATGGTTTTAGTGAATGTGCCATATTGACTGTCATTAGCTTGGCTCGATCCTTATTAATCTTGGAGGAAGTCACTGTGCCCTATATTATATATGCTGATTGAAAAGCCCTGGATGTCATTCCCCACTCAAAAGACATGACTGAGCTTCTGAGAAGCATTAATGGATTCTTAATGGAAATAAGGCAACTCTCACTGGATAAAGAAGAAGTGGGTACTAAGAGTGTGAACAAGATCTCCACCGAAACTGGTAACATCATGTGTTAGACAGATGAGAAAGCAAAATACAAAGATGTGAAATAACTCAATGTCATCCTGCTAATTAGGCACAGAGCTGAGAATAGGGCCTGAAACATGTCAACAAATGATTGAGTACCTAGCATATGCAGGGTTATGATCTTTAAAATAGCTTAAAATGTAGTTGGAAGATATAATAAAATACATGCTAAGTGACAAAAAATAGCTAGAAGGAAATAATTCATTAGGCCAAGAGAAGCTTCACAAATGAGGTAGCACACTGGGGCAAACAAAAAATTATATTGTTTTTGCTGTGATGAGCAATTTTTTTTGGGAGGGAGAGCCTTAAAATACCTCCAAAATACCGTTCCTCTGAGAAGATCTCAGTCATCTTTCCCCACCACAACGAGTGTATGTCTCGGGCAGCCATGTGTGTCTACCAGGTCTTCAAATAACATTGTTTCTCCTAACATTTTGTTATATTGTTTATAAGAAAAAAAAAAATTGATTCCCGACAGGACCACTGTGTAGAGTTTGCAATAAGCTCGGGTGGGCTTTCTCTGGGGACTCTAGTTTCCTCCCACATACCAAAGATGTAGATGTGAGGTGAACTGGCAAGTCTGCAGTGTCTCAGTCTGAGTATGAGTATGGGTGTGAGTGTCCCTGAGATGGAAAGGCATCCTGTCCAGAGTGGATCCTGCCTTGGTCCTGAGCTGCCAGGAGAGGCTCCATCCCTCCACAACTTTGAACTGGAATAAGCAGGTTGGAAAATAATTCTCTTACTTGGCTTTATTCATCTCTCTTAAATGCATGTATAGCTCACATTTATTTGAATGTTTCATATTAGAGGTGTTATGGGTCTTTATTTAGAAATTTGGTGGTGTTTTTGTGATGTTGTTGTATGTGCCATAAGAACTTAACTCTTCTTTATATTAACTAGCCTAGGGTAAAACCCATTTCCTTACATGTTGTTTTCACTTAAAGTCAGTTTCCAAGAACCTATCGATGATGTTAAGTGAGGACTTACTGTAGCATGTCGCTTTGAACACCAAGTTCAGGCTATACTATGGACTGAATGTTCGCGTCCCCCCAAAATTCATATATTGAAGCCTTAACCTCATAGTGTGACAGTGTTTGGAGGTAGGGTTTTTAAAAGGTGATTAGGTTATGATAGTGGCTCTCATAAATGAGATTTCACTCTTTTATCAAGAGACACCAGAGAGATGATCTCTGTCTCCGCTATGAGAGGAAACAGTAGTGAGATGGCCATCTGCAAGCCAAGAAAAGGTTCACCAGATCCCCACCATTCCGGCCCCCTGATCTTGGACCTTCGCCCTGTAGAACTGTGAGAAATCAATGTCTGTTGTTTAAGCCCCCCATATGTGGTGCTCTGTTATAGCAGCCTGAGCAGATTAAGACAGGAGGATTTAGCTAGAGGTGAACACCTGATCCAAACTGGGCCACTGGGTTCTCTCTCACAGGAACCTGAACAGAGATATTTGAGACAGTTCTGTAATCTCAGCAAGACACCAGAACTCACCTGAGGGCTTATGCTGTGCACAGTCTGGTGATCAGGAAAGAAGCAGAGTCAAGAGAATAACTGGCCGTGAGAGATTCCTAGATTCTGTTGACTTCTCAGTTTGAGGTTCTTGCACTTGTGAGGCATAGTCATAGTTCTGCAAGATCAGTACAATACATTGATTCCTATCCTTTATTAGATTCTTTCAACTTGGTTTCTAATATTTGCTTACAAGAGAAAATATTGAACATGATATTGGTCCTTACGCTCATCTTTCTTTCAATTGCTAATATTTTACTATTTTACTTCATGCATTTCTAAATCCTAGGGCAAATTTTGTTTTTAGAAAGTTCTGTTTTTGCTTTCATTCTTCTGTAAGCTTCAGAAAATTTACAGTATAAATAATATCGTACTGTGTATAAAATTAGTGTAGTCTTTTTTAAAAGAATAAGTATCATCTAGATTGTATACGTCCTAAAGAAGGAATGACTTTTTCAAGTTTTATAAAGTTCTGCCTAAGTTTCTAAAAAAAGAAACAGTTTATTGCTTATAGATAATAAAGGACAATTCTATTTTGAAAGAATTTTGCATAAACATTTTACATAAACATGTCTTCAGTAACATAAATATCCATAATTAGTTAAGTACTCATCTTTTTATATATCAAAACACCACACACAACCACACAGATCTTACTGTTTTCCAGGGAAATTTTCTGAGCAGGGATGAATTGCTCAGAGGCAGGTCATTAGTTGGAGGCACTGTATATGGGGAGGGAAGGGTGGTCATGCAATGTAGGGGTGATCACATTCAGTGTTCCCACACTCTTTCCACCAAACTTTAAGAGTCAAGTTGGTTTAAATGAATATCAAGGGCAGCCCTGGTGAACAAAAAAATCACAGAAAGGGACTCACAAATATGTAAGAATCAATAAGTCTTTAATTTGCCAAGAGAATAAGGAGGGACTGGGACTACTGCATGAATGGAGAAATAGAATCACCTCTGTTCCCAGTGCCCAACTACCACTACTTCCCCCAATTTTACCCTACAGAGAATAAAGACATTTTTACCTGTCCACGAAGCAAATATTCATTGAGTATTATGTGCTGGTCATGGTACTAGGCAAGTGGCTTTGCAGTTGTGAAAAAAGACAAATATTTCTCTGTTTTCAGAAATACTTATTTCAGAGGAAGATGCAGATCCCTGCACAGGGAGCGATTATATAGTGGTTCAAGTGCAGTAGAAGGGAAAGATCACATAACTCATGAAGCAGAGAAGTTTTCTTGCAGAAAGTCACATCTTTTCTGAGAATAATCAGGTGAGAAAGGAGGAGAGGGGTGGAGAATAGCTTAAGCAGAAGGTAGTGCATGCTCAAAGGCCCAGAGACAAAAGAGATCTAGGGAGTAAGTGGGCCTGAAATTTATCCACTAAAGTGCGAGGGGATAGTCCTATAATATGAGGCAGTCAAGGAAAGCTGGAACCAAATAATAAAGGGTAGTGAGGAGTGTGGTAAGCCGTACTAACAAGATCGACTTTATAGGAGAGATTCAAGGAGGATAGTGACATAATCAGTATGTATTCGAGAAAGGTTGCTCTCAGAGTAGTCCTCTCA
>NW_011888789.1:2254116-2304956 GCF_000151845.1 Pteropus vampyrus | reverse complement strand
TAATTAGTGACACTGAGCATCTTTTCATATGTTTATTAGCCATCTGTATTTCCTCTTTGGAGAAGTATCTGTTCAGGTCTTCTGCCTATTTTTTAATTGGATCATTTTTGTTGTTGTTGTTGAGTTGTATAAGTTCTTTATAAATTTTGGATATTAACCCCTTATCAGATGTATCATTAGCGAATATGTTCTCCCAAACAGTCGGTTGTCTTTTTGTTTTGTTGATGGTTTCCTTTTCTGTATGAAAACTTTTTAGCTTGATGTAGTCTCATTTGTTTATTTTTTCTTTTGTTTCCTTTGCCCAAGGAGATATATCTGAAAAGAAATTCCTGTTAGTAATATCAGAGAGTTTACTGCTTATGTTTTCTTCCAGAAGTTTTATGGTTTCGGGTCTTACATTTAAGTCTTTAATCCATTGTGAGTCTATTCTTGCATACGATGTAAGAAGATGGTCCAGCTTCTTTTTTTTATATGTATTTGTACAATTTCCGAACACCATTTGTGAAGAGACTGTCTTTACTCCATTGTATATTCTTACTTCCTTTGTCATATATTAAATGAGCGTATAGGCGTGAATTTATTTCTGGACTCTCTATTCTGTTCCATTGATCAATGTATGCTTTTATGTCAGAACCTTGCTGTTTTGATTACTGTAGCCTTGTAGTATAGTTTGATATCAGGTAGTATGATACCTCCAACTTTGTTCTTTCTCAAGTTTGTCGTGGCTAGTTGGAGTTTTTTATGACTCCATATAAATTTTAGGATTATTTGTTCTAGCTCTCTGAAAAATGCCATTGGTATTTTGATAAAGATTGCATTGAATCTATAGATTGCTTTGGGTAGTACGGCCATTTTAAAAGGTTTATTCTTCCTACCCATGAACACGGTATATGCTTCCATTTATTTGTATCTCTTCAATTGCTTTTTTTCAATGATTTATAATTTTCTGAAAACAGGTCTTTTTCCTTTCTGGTTAATTTGATTCCCAGGTATTTTATAGTTTTTGACGCAATTGTAAATGGGATTGTTTTCTTAATTTCTCTTTCTGAAAGTTCATCATTGGTGTATAAAAATGCCACTGACTTCTGAATATTTATTTTGTAATCTGCTTCTTTATTGAATTCATTGATCAGTTCTAACAGGTTTTTGGTGGAATCTTTAGGGTTCTCTATATAGTATCATGTCATCGGCAAATTATGAGAGTTTTACTTCTTCCTTTCCAATTTGGATGCCTTTTATTTCTCTTTCTTGTCTTATTGCTGTGGCTAAGACTTCTAATACAATGTTGAAGAGGAGTGGTGAAAGTGGACATCCTTGTCTTGTTCCTGATCTTAAGGAAAATGCTTTGAGCCTTTCCCCATTGAGTATGATGTTAGCTGTAGGTTTGTCATATATTATGTTGAGGTATATTCCCTCTATTCCCACTTTGATGGGAGTTTTTATCATAAATGGATGCTAGATTTTGTCAAATGCTTTTTCTGCATCTCTTGATATGATCATATGATTTTTATCTTTCAATTTTTTTAATGTGGTGTATCACATTAATTGATTTGCAGATATTGAACCAATGTCGCATCCCAGGAATAAATCCAACTTGATCATGGTGTATGATATTTTTAATGTATTGCTGAATTCGGTTTGCTAATATTTTGTTGAGGATTTTTGCATCAATGTTTATAAGAGATATCGGCCTATAGTTTTCCTTTTTTGTAATGTCTTTGCCTGGTTTTGGAATCAAGGTAACATTGGCCTCATAAAAGAAGTTAGGGAGCCTTCCCTCTTCTTGAATTTTTTGGAATAGTTTGAGAAGAATGGGTGATAATTCTTCTTAGAATGTTTGGTAAAATTCACCTATGAAGCCATCTGGTCCAGGACTTTTGTTTTTGAGGAAGTTTTTGATTACTGATTCTATTTCATTGGTGGTAATCGGTTGGTTCAGATTTTCTGTTTCTTCTTGACTCAGTCTTGGGAGAGTATACATTTCTAGGAATGTGTTCGTTTCTTCCAGATTGTTCAATTTGTTGGCATATAATTGCTTGTATTTTCTTATGATCCATTGTATTTCTGTGGAGTCTGTGGTTATTTCTTCTCTTTCATTTCTGTTTTCATATATTTGAGTCTTCTCTCTTTTTCCCCTTCATGTGTCTGGCTAAAGGTCTGTCAGTTTTGTTTATCCTTTCAAAGAACCAGCTCTTGATTTCATTAATCTTTTGTATTGTTTTTCTAGACTCTATTTCATTTATTTCCACTCTGATCTTTATTATTTCCTTCCTTCTATTTACTTTGGGCTTTGTTTTTTTTCTAATTCCTTTAATTGTAAGGTTACACTGTTTATTTGGGGTTTTTCTTGTTTCTTGAGGTAGGCCTGTATTACTATGAATTTCCCTCTTAGGACTGCTTTCACTGTGTCCCATAAATTTTGAGTCATTGTGTTTTCATTTTCATTTGTCTCAGGTATCTTTTGATTTCTTTCTTGATCTCATTAATAACCCATTCATTATTTAGTAACATGTTATTTAGCCTCCATGTTTTTGTATATTTTCCAGTTTTTTTTTTCTTGTAGTTGATATCTAGTTTCATACCATTGTGATCAGAGAAGACAGTTGATATGATTTCAATCTTCTTAAATTTATTGAGATTTGATTTGTATCCTAACATGTGGTCTAGCCATGAAAATGTTCCATGTGCACTTGAGAAGAATGTATATTTTGCTGCTTTGGAGTAAAATGCTCTGGAAATATCTATTAAATCCATCTGTTCTAGTGTATCTTTTAGGCCCATTGTTTCCTTGTTGATTCTTTGCCTGGAAGATCTGTCCATTGGTGTCAATGGGGTGTTAAAGTCTCCTACTATGAATATATTAATATTGATCTCTCCTTTTGGAACATAGATTTGTGCAGTCAATTTCCTTTTTCTCTTCTTCCTCACTAAAAGAACCGTTATTTGTTTAGGGAGGCCATGTATCCAAAAACTTCTTATAGGTCTTCTTGTAGCCATTGGTCATGTGATATATTCTGGTCAATGAGAGGTGATGTTTACCAGGTAGAGCTAAAAAAAAAGCAGCAGATTCCACGGCCATATGCTTTGTTCCCTTTGCTCTTGCCCCTCCTTCTTGTGTGTAAAGCACACATGTTGGCTGTGGGTAGAGCAGCCACCTTATGGCCGTGATAACAAAACCCAAATACTAATGATGATGGTACAAAGAGAAGAAAAGGGAAACTGAGTCATTTGTAAGTTAATGGAACTGCCTCAGTAGCCTATCTCCCTCCAAGGTTCCTCTTGTGTGAGAAAAATTACACTACTTTTTGTTTGATTCAGCTCCCGAAGTCAGTATCTTTTACATTCAGCTGAAAGCAGTCATAACTGAACCAGCAGTTTTCTTTGTCATTTGACAGAGCCCTCTGGTATTTCTTTTATTTCTCTTTTTCACTAAAGTAGTAAAATGAGTGCTCTTTAAAGGAACAAATAAGCTAGTCACTTCAATTTTCTAAGCTGACTTTTGTAGGCAGAGCTTTGTGAAGTATACACTCAGGGTGACATCCTCAAGGTGTCCTATGAAGCTGGGATAATATATCTCCAAAAGAATTTGAAAAAATATTTGGTCCCCTTTCAGACTCTGGTCATTTACAATTTTCAGAGTCACAAAGTGGGAATCAAAGTGAATTTGCTTTATTCAGGTAAATAAACTCTCTCATTTCCACAGAATAATACTGAAGAAAAAAAGCATCAATTAAACTTGACCTGTTGTTCAATCGTCTAAGCAGGCTATCAGTATCAGAGACTTTGTCCTGTCCTTGTCATATTACAAAGCTTACATGAAGTATCTGGCCTCTCACTTGCCTAATCCCAGAAAAAAAAAATGGTGTACTACTCATTCACTCATGTATTTATGTTTTGAATAAATACTTACTAAGTGCCTATACTAATTTCTAGCACTGCACTGGTTGTTAGAAATCGAAGACAAACAAAATTCTCACTCCTAACATCAAGAAAAGTACAGTATGCTAGGAGCGGGGACATGTAACAAGCAGCCTGTGATGCAGGCTCCTAACAGTGCAGTGGGACATGAAGGTGGGAGATCTAATTGGAGATAACACCGAAGATGGAGCACTTGAGTGAGTCCTGAGTCTGCCTTTGTATCTGCCAGGGAGACACGAGAATAGTATTCACATCAGGTACAGAAAGCAGGGTTATCAAAGATGTGCAGTTGGAAATGGCATATGACGTATCAGTTGCAAAAAATTGTAAAAGGAAATTGTCAGGAGCAAAGGGTACTTGGAGAGGCATGAGGAATTATGGACTAATTGGAAAGGGTGATGTGACCAAATCTAAATCTAGGCTTTAGAAGATCATTCTGGAATGGTTGACATGGATAGAGTCATGAGGTCTCTCATTGGACAAAGAATGGAGATTTTATTTTTGCCTTCTAAGTTTGAGATAATGAAACTTTAAACTTCTTAGGTTAGAAGATATGTGTCTGAGGATGAGAAAGCAAATTTCAAAATTATGGAGAGTATAAATGAAGAAATGCTAGCATTGATTTGAAGCAGGAAATGAGAAAAAAAACAGTCCCAAAGAAAATCTCCCAGTTTCCTTCCTAGATCAGTGGTCCCCAACCTTTTTGGCACCAGGGACCTGTGTTCCTGAGAATCTAATGCCTGATGATCTGAGGTGGAGCTGAGGCGGTGATGTTAGCGCTGGGGAGTGGCTGCAAATACAGATGAAGATTTGCTCGCCTGCTGCTCACTTCCTGCTATGCAGCCTGGTTCCTAACAGCACATGGACCTGTACTAGTCTACGGCCCAGAGATTGGGGACCCCTGTCCTAGATAACTAAGTGGATTGTAATTCTATTCTCTAAAACAGGAAATAGAGAGAAAGGAGTAGATTTGAGGGAGAAATATTTTCAATCTGGTTTGAGAGTGGGCATCGATGTGCTCTAGTGGAAAGATACATTTTGGAGAAAGGTAGAATTGAGTTCAAACCCAGTTCAGCATCACGGATTCGTGGGCTTGGTTCTCTCATTTACCTCCTGAGCCATGAGTACATTTGTAAAATGAGGGTCATAATTTCTTCCTTGAAGAATTGTTTTGCCCAACAATATATGTAATATAAGGGATAGTGTCTCACTCAATTGTGACTGTTATCATTATTAACTAGACGGTGAAGTCCTCAGGTGAAATTCTTCACTGGTTGTGGGAGAGCTGAGAGACATTAGTGAATATGTGTTTGTGTATATTCGATACCAAATAAATGTTTGCTAAATTTAAGTAAATCTAACAATAAGAGGGATGCAGTGAAGGGCAGGAAAGGATAGGTATCTTCAGCAAGGAAGGAAACATCTATTTATAAATCATTTTGTGCCAGGCAAATTGACACACACTTTCTCATTTCAATCTCATCTGAACCCAGTGAAGTATGTGCTTCTATCTCAAATTTTACTGATAAGGAAACTGAAATTCAGGAATATTAAGTAGCATTCCCAAGATCATATTGCCAGTTAGTCTCTGTCAGGAATTGAGCCCTTATTGACAGCAAAGCCAAGCAGATGTCACTACACTAGTATTTGTGTTTTCTCTCACTCCTTATCCCCCTTCCCCATATGCTAACAAACACTTTGACGGGGAAAGGTAAACAATCAAACAATGATTTGGCGTGTGCAATAGCATAATGGTCAGGGGGACATAAAAATACAAGCCCTATGGCAGAGGTTATAGAAAGATTGGCATTCTGCTCACTCTTGTAAGTGCCAGCATAATTTTCAAAATCCCTAAGAAGACCGTAATTATTTTTCTTTGTGAAAAACATCAAATCAGATTTTTAAAAGCATGGTGTTTCCTTTGTACAATAATAAGTGCCCTGCGGGCATGTGTATATCTCCCCCAGCTAGAGGAGTCAACTGTGGAGACTTTAATTCCTGTGCTGCAGCGTCAGCAGCGAGGGCAGTGCAAGCTGCCCTCTGCTGTGGGGCAGCCATACGCTCACAACTGCAATGTAAGAATTTATCGAGGGAGCCCTTTTTTCTTGTACTACATATAATTACTTATTTCCATATTTTACCTGTATGACAGCACAGATATGTAAATGGCAGCAACCTTTAACCTTCCTTTAAAGGTATAGAAACCAAGACGGTCTATGTCCAAGGACATGCAAATATTCAATCATCAAAGCCAGATGTTCTGACTTCGATTTAAGAGTTTCTATAAAAGAATGATTTTCAATGACTCAAGAGCACATGATTAACTTGGGGGTTTGTGTAAAAGGAGCCCATTTCCAATGACTCTGAGCCAGTTAGTCTTGAGCAAAGCCTATGAATTTGCATTTCTCACGAATATCCACACAATCTAAGGCAGGTCTTCCACAGACCACGTCTTGAAACACACTGATCTACAATCCTCTTGTATCTTCCTAAGTCTTATAGAAAGCTGATTTTCCGGGAACTTGAATTTTTTATTTTTCATTCCTTCTCTGTAACCATAAACAATGCAGCTAACCTCCATAGACTCTGGCTATTCATCTGTAAACACTAGGTGTTGCCCACACAAAATCTGACCCCTTGTTATATCTTGAAGTTTATGAACAAAAACATGTAGCTCTTGTATATTGGTATTAAGTTTATAATACATTTCTCATATGTTATTATTTTTAATCATTACCAAATGATTAAATATGTTATTATTTTTAATCATTACCAAAAATAAGCAAGCTGTCAAGCTGGCCCTCTTTTGCACAGGGCACACGTAGGAAAATAAGCCCTGGAGACAGTAACGGCTGGTAAGGATGAGAACTCACTTAAACCTATATCTTCCAACTTCAGATACAATTCTCACTTTGCTACATACTCTGTCACCAGAAGCTTTTCTCAGAATTCTTAACCCATATGGTTTTAACTAAGAAGTAAAGGCACACTGAGTTGTCTCAGTGCCCCAGGAAGCTTTGGTCAAACTCAAGGGAAAACTCTGGAATGCTTTCCCAATTCTTCATAGTAAACTACCAAACTTCTACAAAATGTTCTGTAGACATTATCAGGTTTATTATTTGGGCATCTTGGGACCTGCACTTAGACCAGAGTATAACTATTGCTCTAATTCCAATCAATCTCTGCCCAGGACACAAATTGAATGTGGACTCCCATGACAGGATAAATTTAAGAGTTTTCCTGGCTGGAAAAAGATTTATTTTAGTTTTATATAGAATCTCAGAGATTACATTTTACCAAAACATCACTATGATCCTCTTTCTCCTGCCTTGTAAATCACAAAAATGTAAAGATTATCTCTGTAAGACTTATACTAAAATAAATTAGGTTTTGAGGTGTTTTTTACAGATATAGAAATGTTTATTAACAATTCTGTCTCTATACTTTATGTGTTGAGAAAGTACACTGTCCAATCCTTTTAACTTATACATCTCTGAACACTATAGCAAAAAAAAAGTGTGTTAGGGGATATAAATATAAAAAAGAACTGTGGCTTTACTTTAAGAATTTTATTGTCCCAAAGTTGTTCTTGCACAATTGAAATAGAAAACAGAAGAAGGTTTTACAAGAAAAGGGATATTCAGCTATAATAAAAAAATAAATAAATAAGCAAATTAAATAAACTAGAAGTAGCTCCTCTGTTTGGGGGGCGGGGGGAAAGCATTAATCTTTCCTTGGGTATTTTTCTGTTTTATAAAAGAGTAGATCACAAAAAGTTTAGTTTAAAAGTTACTAGCTAAGTCCAACCAAGAAGAGAAAGAAACTATACCCAAACTATCTACATCACTAGATTTTTTAAATCAAAATTTTGGCCAAATGGAACTGTAGGCAGGCTTTTATTCTTCAAGTTGTCTAAATTAAAAAAAAAAAAAAAAGCCTTAAAACTTCACTGCAAATCGATGAGAAAAATAAGAGATGAAGGGCATTTTTTAATAATTTATTCCCCAATTTATAATATAAAATTCAGAATAAAATAGTTGCATCACTTAGGAATGATTAAATAAAACTCACACAAAACACATACAAGCATTCACACAAGACAAGCTGTCTACAGGCCTCTTAAATGGATAAATCTATTTAAAGAAAAGATTTGCTACTTAAAGAAAAGATATGCTATTTAAAGAAAAGATGTATACATACATCTGCCATAAATTGTACCACCTTTCCATTTCGTTCAATAAATGTCTAATAGCAGAAACAAAACAAAACAAAGCACTCTGTTCAACTATAATCTCTAATTTTATAATACTCGATCCAAGAATACCTTTATACACTTTAACCTCGAACTACATAATCTCTAACATAATGCAAATTTGGTTTACTTCTATTTAATAAATGTTAAGTTTGTTTTTAAAAATAATCATTTTTTTTCTCTCTCAGGAGATCCCACATCAACATTAGCAACATAGATTTAATGTGTCTTTCTTTCTCCAATAAAGCACCTCTTCCAGAAAATACTCTTCTATCTTTTTTCTTCAATAGCAAAGATAAATGTCTGTGGTAGTTTTGCTTATTATTTTTCTTTTGCCCGATACTATTCATTTTTCTCTCATTCTTTACCTTCTTCTGTGCCCAGGGAGTTAATCCCTGTAGACTGAATGAGCCAGGTTTCATTAACAGCTAGTTCTGACCTGCACACACAATCGGGGAGGCACCACTGCAGGAGACCAGAGTGCAGGAAGGCTGCTCCCTGTGTGATTTGTTCCTTCCTTGCCTCTGCCCCCTACTGTATGGTCCAGTTTTTATTGGACTCTGAGAAAACGAATTCCTCCACTTCTTCCTTTAGCCCTGAAGTTATAACGGCTTCCATTGTTTCTTGTTTCAAAGATAGCCCTTCCTCTACGTGATAAGGAGACAATATGGGAATTCTGCCAAGTGCTAAGTATATATATCTATTCCAATTCTGCATTTGGAACTGGAAAAGAAAAGGATTTTTTTTCTATGGATTCACAGAACCTACCTTGAGATGGCTTCTGCCCCAAACTACAGTTTCCACATGACTTCCAAAGTCACCAGTCCCTTTCTCGCTCACAACCAATGGACCTTGGTGATGCATTGAGTCATCGGGATTCATGTAAACTCAAAGCCAGGGTCAAGAGACTACTGGCAGGTCTGGGTATTTACCATTTCTTCATTCACAGTTACCTTGGTAAATGTCTATTTTCCTGCTAATGAAGGCATAGAAGAAAATCTAAAGCATATATTAAGGCATGTTGTATAATTTCTGCTCAAAAGGAGACAAACTTTCCTTTAATTAATGATCTCTGGGTCCATGAACTGGATCAATTCTAGAAACTGAGTGAAAGAGTTTGAATTACCACTGTGGTGATCGTGGTGTCTTTCTGTCCACCTTGCTATATTCTTTGCCAATGGTTTAGATCAAGCAATACCTTCTAGGCTGCCTACTGGGTATTATCCAATCTAGGAACTCATGAGGCTAAGCATAATCATTAGCATTCCATTTCTAAATGGGAATGCTCCATATGAGACAATCCCAAGCAGGCTCAGAAAATATGGGAAAATTACGTGAGCAAGTGACCTAGACCTACTCTTTGGGAAAATTACGTGAGCAAGTGACCTAGACCTACTCTTGCTTCTTTGTGGTCTTACTCAACTCACATCTGTGACTTGGTGGGAAATTCCTCATAACCAGTATGACTAGTTACCTTAGAGAGAAAAAATTCAGGCATAGGTTTGTGGGGGTTTTTTGTTTGTTTGTTTTTTCATTTTTTAGTGAGTCTGCATGATTAAGTGTATTCGGGTAAAGGTGGATGCAATGTATTATAACTTATTTAAAAGTGTCCTTGATAGATGGCTGTGAAATAAAATTTCCCCGATAGGAATAATTCGAGGCATATATCTTGTTGCCCATATTGTTTAGTAGGTAAAATAATTTGAGATATGAATTTACATCAAATAATGAACATTGGAAAATGGTTTGGCCAGTTGAAAAGAATAAAACTGCTTATAAGGTGATCTTTCAAAGGCTATTGGATTGTGTCTTTTGGAATGGAACATAGCATATAGAAATCTGTATGTTACGTAAATGCCAAGCGAGGGGCATCCACTGCAGAGGATACTATCAATAGTGGGTGACCAAGAAAAATTCATTTTCTAGACATCAGGTAACCTTTCTCTCTAAACAGTAGTGATGCTCAATGAAGGCTGTAAATAGTCTCAACAGCATAAAATTCCTTCTTCACACCTGATATGGACACAGCAACTGCTAATGTTGAGTGGCCAATAGCAGATATCAACACAGATCCTCAGGCCTGGCAACATTCTTTAGTGATCAGGAGAGATTGGTTACTTATTATCCATCCATCTGGTGGCAAGTTGATTACTTTGGCTCCCATCCGTGATAGGAAGGCAGCAGTTTGTCCTCATAGAAATACATGGGTATCACAGATAGAGATTTGCTTTCCTTGTCTGCACAGCTTCCTCTAGCATCATGACCCCTTTGAAGAGTTCTCTATTGAGGCATTCTATGCAACTGACTAAGGAATTTACAGTGTTTGTTTTTTGTCTCCACAACCTTGGGCACACAACCCTTCCAAAAAGGTTCTAATATTGTAGACATTGAGACTGTTTTCTGGCCATTTTAAACTCCTCTTACTATTGAACAAATGGGCAGAGATTGATCCTTATTAGTAACAGGAGGTTGGTTGCTGCTGTACAACGTGGGTAGGGCATTCTACATCTGGAATCCAGGGATGCTTCGGAATAATTCTTAGTATTCCCATGAACATTAGTAAAGCTCAATGGAAAGCAGTGACAAAACAAAATAAAAAGGTCTACAAAATCAAAGACTCGCAGAGTTGAAAAAAAAAACCTCCTTTGAGTAACAAAGGCTGATTAAAACTTAGCCTTGAGGTGAGGATCAAATCAAGGCTAAAGCTTTTTATTCCCATTATTAAAACCCTTTGAATGGATTAAGGTAGCACACAGTAAATCCTTTCAATTGGATAAAATGGCTCAGGGAAAAGAGATTAAAGGTGTGGGTCTCCCACCTCAGCCTGATTGGCCTAAGGCCTATAATTAAGTTGAGAAAGAGAAAGCATGGGGTAGGAAGCAAAGAAATATTGTAAATCTAAGAAATATATCTAGAAACAATTCTAGATGTGGCTATTAGTACATGTAACTAAGTCAAACATTTTAAAAACTGCTAAGGTTTTAGGAGAGTTTATTGCTGAAGAAATCATAAGCATGGAGAGGAAAAAATATGCCTGTCCAAGAATTAAAATGATCCTTGGTTTTCAACTTTCTAGGGAGCTGGGGGCCCACTGAGAAAGCTGCTTAACCTCCAGTGAGAACATAACATCACAGTTTCATTTTCAATTCAGATGTAATAAAGGTGGGTAATTAAAAAAAAGGCATAAACAACCAGAAGGATTTGATAAAAACTATCGAGAAAATTTAGGAAGCAGGACTCTTCTAAAGCCAGAATTACAGTCTAAACAAAACTCATTCTCTACTCTCTCAACACAAGAGCCCCTCATGACATCTGTCTAGCATGATTTCAGAATTTCTACAGGCCAGTGACTGCGCTGTTTTCTGTTTATCACTTTTCCTGATGATGATGTTTTCCTCCCTTTTGGGCACATGGATCAGATTACATCTTCTGGCCAACTTGAAGTTGCTCTGACAAATAAAACATCAGCTAGATTCTGTCTATCATTCAGGATGGAAGCTTTTAAATATCAAGGCACAATTTGCCATGCCCTCTCTTTTCTTGCTATAATTACCAGCAGTACTCCATAGAATAAATGTTGCATCGGCTTGAGTGAGGGCAGTACTAAGCAGAGTCTCAGCTCATCCATAAATCATTCTTTTTTTAAGCCTCTAAGATTTAAAGTTGTTTTATTACTACTACTACTACTACTACTACTACTACTACTACCTGGAATGTTCTCTCATTTATTCAAAGGAATCATTACCAGACTTGAAAAGAATGTTTATTTCCATTAACCACATAATTTCTTATTCTAACTTCTCACCTTTTTTTTTTCCTTTGAGGATTGTAGAAGACACAACACATCCTTATCTCAAACACAGTCTAATAATGTTGTTAACCGATTACTCTTACTCTGACAGTAATAACTAATACTATATTTAATACTAATACTAATACTTAACATATTTACCCTGGCCACGTTGACGTTAGTCATGTAGTATGTTTCTAAATAAGTGATTTCTTAAATATGATAAAACTCAAATCTTTGAAAAAAGAAATAAGAATAAAATCAGATTTGAATAATATGTGGGGAATATTCACAGTTAAATGGAACATGCATGTTTGTTAAATCAAATCAGCTAGTTAAGAGTTACCAACATGAGACAACTTGCAGAGTGGATGTCACACCCCTGTTTCTTTAGTCACACAGTGCACTGAAAGGAAACACCATTACAGTATCATATTTTATTGCCAAGAACAAAGAATTCTAGGCTCTTCTTTTATTCATTATCATCATTGCATTCTAACTAAACCCTGGATCATCTTCGAAAATAAATCTCTTCCTTTTTTTCCTTCTTTTCACAACCAGTGAATTTTATGCAATTATAAGTAATAAGTAAGAGCAGAGAGCCTGCAACTATGTGAACAATTTACAAAAACTGGCAACCACAGACTTGATTTTCCTACTCTTTTGGATACCAGGAAATGGAAGATACTGGATCATGGAGATGTTCTTTGCTGTTTTTAATTAATGAGGCACTGGGGAAAATTTTAGATGGTATTCAGATACGTGCTTCACAGTCCCCTCTGTGTTCCAGTTCCCAGGTTGAAGGGACAAGTCGCTTGCCATTAAGTCTGGAAAACTTGCTAGAGAATCACGAGACCCAACCACAAATGAAGCTGATGCTGGCCAGTCATTTCTGGAAAGACCAGTTCAGTGGTTCTGATCCTTCTATGTATCAACCTCCTGATGAACTTTTTAAGGAGTAGATTACTTGATCTCTTATTAGATTCACTACATAAGAATTTATAATTTATAAGCACTCTAGATAATTATTAGCAGGTAGATGGGCTTATATCAACATTTGGGGCCTGGTGCTTCAGTAGATGCTAGAGTTCAGTGGTTTCTACTTTGGGAGTAGGTTCTTCTAGATCACCTCATCCTAATTATCTCAGCTTCGTCCTTTGCCTGCACAATTTAGAGATATAATTAAGGCACATTTCCAATGCATTAATATATATGAACATTCCAAAATGCCTGTAAACTTAGTTTATCATTTTGAAATTCTATTATGGCCATGATGCTAATTGAAGATCATATTTTATTTTATAAATTGCCTGTAAACTGGCTTGTAGCCATGGCAACTTCCTCCGTATTCAAGGGCAAGGAAGCATGTGTCCTGTAAAAATCTAAGCTTTACACCACAATCTCAGACAACTTCTCCAGGCCTCACTTCCTTCCTTCTAATACAAGCCAGCAGTGTCCTGTCATCACGATATTGTGTGCCTTACACTGGCATTTGTTTTATACTTCTATAACATTAATATTCGTATCTTTTGTTCCCTGACATCAGCCTGTAATTTCAACTTGTCGTTATCAGATGGGCAGCGGGCATAGTTCATTGTTTTTAATTTAAAATGTTTCCCACTTTTCCAGAGACACTATTGTGAGATATAGGTTACTATTATCGTATAGTTGAGATTTATTGCAAGGACTTTAAAATTTAGATTGGCTAATATACAAACACCTTTACATGTTAATGATTCTTTTCGACATTCAAGATATATGTAAAATTAGTCATAGTTTTTATATCACAATGTTGACATTATTTTCATTCAACTGAAATTTCCTTTTCTATTATCTCTCAGGGAGAACTGGAACAAATTTGAACCAAAACAAACTTAGAAGGTAAGCAGGTGACTTTTGGCTCACTCTCACTTTTCTTCAGTAATGCCCCACCCAGTCTTTCTGGCAGTGCATATTCCTGATCAGCCTATGCTCAAATGTTGACTCCATTTGTGGTTTGATGATGGATTAAAGTGTTAGCCTTCTCAGAGTTGTTTTTTGTTTTTAAATAAAGAATCCAAAGGCTTGCATAAATTTAAGAAGTAAAAGCTTAAAGCCATCTCACTGGAATGTAATTCCCTGCTCCTCCTGAAGAGCTGTCCTCTCCTGTATCCATGGAGGGTTCTACTGGAGGTCGTGCATTCTCCAGCCCCCCCAAAAGCCTAAGATGCATTTTCTCCTCATGGACACTTACACTGCAAGGGTGATCTAAAGGTTAAAAAGTCAAGTGATTATGGTTCATAAACTACTGAATGCAATTATATGATGGTGTCTATTAGAATAAAAGACAGTCCAGAAATATTTATGCCACCCCTAAATATATTAAGTTGCCAAAGCATATAAAAATAATAATTCAACTAATATCACTTGCAGTGTCAAGATCCAGATATTAAAGAGAGATAGTTCAAATTTTACACTTAATTAATGTGCAGTAATTGGCTGGTTTCTCCGTAATAGAATGGCAGCCTTTGCTGAGAACTGAGTCAACCGACATATTTTGGGTCATAAGCTTGAATGGCCTTGCTCTGATTAGTTTAAAACATACCTACTACTGCAGCTTTTTTTTTTTTTCTTTTTGCACAGACATATAAATGTTAGAGTAGTCTTTTGGTTATGAACAATGAGTCACAAATAGTTATGGACATCATAGGTTATTTATTGTGGTTCTAGGGTATTTTGAAACTGTGGTCATTAACATAAAATGCTTGTAAATGTTTTTGGTTTCTGTGTCCAAGGAATTAAATGGGAAAAGGCCATCAAAGCACTTTTCACTTTCATACTTGACTACCTAAAGGAATCTTACACAAAATAAATCTACATTTTATGGCTTAAGTTTTAGAGACAGTTAGCATTTTATGAAGATGCTTAGCCTTCAAAATTGCAAAGACAGACAGAGATATACAACCAAAAAATCAAGCCTCTCTTGATCTCATCCAGATTAAAAAGGTAATAAAGTTCACTACTAGTTTTTAAGCACAGTTGGTGTGTTAAGCACTGTATATCCAGAATCTCATTTAAAACGAGCCATGAACAAGGTATTTGTCTCCCCATTTAACAGTTGAAAACACTGAGGCTGATAAACGCTAATTTGCCTACTTTAAGCTCAGGATTTCTTAAGTCCAAAGCCTACACATTTCCCTTGGTGCCACACTGCTACTTTAAATATGAGACCTGTGTGGAAGGGACAACATGAATAATTTAATTGGACTCATTTACTACATACTTGATGAAGCAGGCCAAGCTTGGCTTAAAATAGTTTCCTCCAGCAATTTGCAACTATTATCCAGGCTTGCAAGAGCTATTGGCTTCTACCAATCTTTCCTGCTTACAGCAATAAAACAAGTAAACAAGGCCTAAGATAAATCTAATAGGAAGAAATACGTTGTTATAACAATTGTTAAGAAGCATAGATGAGTGATTCATTCATTCCCTGCAGACTGAATTTTTATTACAGATAAATACAGTCAAAGTCCATGGACATCCCGAAGCGCCTCTGAGATGATCACAAATTTAAAACAAATGGCTTGGTGACTGAGGCAGGCGATCGCTACAGTATTTGTACGGATGCTGATACATTTTACGAATGAATTTTGAACTTAGTAAACTTATGCATAGTTTCAGCACAATATTTTACTCCCTCTTATAGATATTGAAAGAATTCTTCTCGGGGTGTTTTTTTTCCTTCCTTTTCTTGGAAGTGGAAAACTTAACAACTAGTGCTGAATTTTACTTAAAAGGTTAAACATCAAATATTTATTGACCTACTTATTTTTTATGAAAACAATTATTTTATTAATTTTTTAAAATGGGCTGTGTCTAAAAGCCTGATATGAGTGTGTGTGTATATATAGTCTCAAAAACCTAACTTCAGTCATATAAAAAATACAAGAACAATGAAAATTGTTTTACTGACTGCCTTTTAAGGCAATAAGCTGATTTAATGTATATTGAACACTGATATAATGCTTTTTGATAGTTTATTTTTTAACACATCCACAACTTTGTGTTTTCATAAAATTCAAAATGAGAGCATAACTTGCATTCCTAATTACATAATTAGGCTAAACTAAATGAAGTGAAATTTAACAGAAAGTTTTATTATCTGGAAGAACCATTAAATTTCTTCTCATAAAATCCCTTTGATTTAACTTTTATATTTGGGGAAAGAATGTTTTTATGTTGATTTATCTATTAGTTGTTTAGACAGCTTCCAATTTTACATTCCAAATAAATGATGTTGCCCCTTGCCTTGATCTTACTTCTCATCTTCACATTGTCAACTTCTAGCCCTTGTCATCTACGTAACAATATAATCTCTCACTCACCTTTTCCTGATGGACTTCTTTATGTCCTCACCTTCTCAAAGTGATCTTCTTTCAAAATAATTTTGTTCTTTTTACAAGCTACCGTCCAACACTTTCTAGCCTGAAAATATGAATATAGTCATATTTTGTTTAGTATATGTTAAAGCACACCAAATAATTTCTTTTTCTATCATATCAAATGAACAGAAAATACTGTATAAATATTTTAAATTTGAAGAGATGAGAGTCATAAATTTTAAAAATACTGTTTTAAAAGTTTCACTTAATTTGAAGCTTATAGTGATATAATAATTTAAATCATTAGATCTCTGCAGAGATTATATGTTACATTTTATACTACAATTATAAATATTATAAAAATAGCTTTTACAACTGACTTTGCTGAAATACGCAGAATGCTAATAGAAGAAATAATGTGGCATGTTTGTGCAGAAAGAGCATTTGCGATGGGAAGAACAATCTCTAGAGCAATTCCCAAATTCAGTATTAAAGCAGTCAACACTTTGCAGAGTGTAATCAAGGGGCCTTTCCACCTTTTAATGACAATGATTTAAATTGAATTTTAATATTCACATTTGCACAAAGTTTTTCTGTACCCCAAATGACCAAAACTAATTTTTTTTCAATCCCCTTATCTTACCAAAGCAGCTAGGTATAGAAGTTATGTGGCTGAAATATCAAGACCCCTTTTTCAATTCAGCTCGGCCACTTATTAGCTGTAAACAAGACACTTAAATTCCAGAGCTTCAATTTTCTTCAAAATGGTATTTTAAATAGCAACCTACCCCACTGTATTATTCTGAGCCTAACATCAATAGTTACCCTCAAAAATATTAAAATTTTTAATTCAATTTCCATATGATTCAGCAATCTGGGTATATAACTAATGAAAATTAAAAAAGACTATCGAAGAGATAGCTCCACCCTCATCTTTGCTGCATTATTTACTATATATTTATTTACATTATATGGCATTATTTACTATAACGAAGATATGGAAACACTGGATGAATGGATAATGATCATATGGTATATACACACAATGAAATATTCAGCCATGAGAAAGAAAGACAGCCTGCCTTTGACAGAAACATGGATAGACCTTGATGGAATTATTCTTAATGAGATAAGCCAGACAAAGACAAATACTGTGTGATAGCCCTTCTATGTGAAATCTAGAACAGTTGAACTTTTAGAAACAGAGTAGAATGATGATTACCAAGGCTGGGGAAAGTGGGGGCATTGGAGAGATGTAATGAAAAGGTTCACAGTTGCAACGAGAAGATAAAAAAGTTCTGAGATCTAATGCCCAGCATTATAATTATACTCAACAATCTATATTACATACTTCAAATTTCCTGATAGAGTGGATCTTAATTGTTCTCACTATAAAAAAGAAATGATAATTATGTGACATGATGAAGATATTAGCTAAAGGTATGGTGGTAATCATTTTGTAATATATAAATGTATCAGATCAATATATCATACATCTTAAACTTACCCAATGTTATATGTCAAGTATACATCAATAAAAAATAATTCATTTTTTAAATTAAATATTTTTATTCTTAGTATGGCTTAATTATTTCTAAATATAATAACGTTTTCAATATTTGGTGATTAAGGGATTTATTAAACCTAACATGTTGGTTAAACAGGAATATTACTTTAATTGCATTTTCTAACGTATATGCTCTAATATTTTGTTCACTCTTTCCCAGTGGCTTGGACGTTATCTGTCACAGATATATTCACTTAACAAACATTTATTGAATTAACAAATATAGTATATTAAGTATTTTCTACTTCTTTGATTAAAAATCAACAACCAAAACACAATCATACAATCTACATGAATTTCTGTGGAGCCAGGGTGATTAAATACCTGGTGCCTAGACAAGGTAGAGAGGCAATGTTATTTGTTTCATATTTACATTCCATGTCTCCCAGAATACTCTCCCCTCTCTTGATCTTGCATCGGGGTTGTGGGCTGAAAGAGAAAGAGGACACACAGCTAGAAAGAAGGGAAGAAGAACAGTAATGAGTGTTAAGTTCACTCGATGGTCACACTTCATCTTACATGTTATAAATCTCTTCAACCTAAGCATCTCTGGTCTGAGGTTACTGTAATTGTTCACAGTCCCCAGATGACAGTGATTTACATAGACTAACCTGTCAGATGAACAGGTTTATGAAAAGGACATTAATGTTTATCTACATCCTGCAAAGAATTTTACTTGTTTAGAGTTATATTCCCTTTGAGCCCTATTCTCTCTGCTGTCTGAATGTCAAAAAGAAAACAGCTAAATAAAAGAGTGGAAAAAAAGAATTAAAGAGACAACCATCCAAATTGAAAATATATTTGCAAGCAATGCCTCTGATAAGGGCCTAATATCCAAAATATACAAAGAACTCATACAACTCAATAGCAACAACAAAAAACAAACGATCCAATCAAAAAATGGGCAGAGGACCTGAACAGACACCTCTCCCTAGAGGACATACAAATGGCCAACAAATATATGAAAAGATGCTCAACATCGCTAGCTATCAGGGAAATGCAAAAAACACAATGAGATACCATCTCACACCTGTTAGAATAACTGTAATCAACAGGACAAGTAATAATAAGTGTTGGAGAGGATGTGGAGAAAAAGGACCCTCATACACTGCTGGTGGGACTACAAATTGGTACAGCCACTATGGAAGACAGTATGGAGGTTCCTCAAAAAACAAAGAATTGACCCATCATCTGATCCAGTAATCTCTCTATTGGGTATTTACCCCAAAGACTTGAAAACCCATATCCAAAAACATATTTGCATACTGATGTTCATAGCAGCATTATTCACAGTGGCCAGGACATGGAAGCAACCGAAGTGTCCTACGATAGATGATTGGATAAAGAAGCTGTGGTATATATGTACAATGGAATATTACTCAGCCATAAGAAGAGATGAAATACTGCCATTTGTGACAACATAGATGGACCTCAAGATAATCATGCTAAGCAAAATAAGCCAGACAGAAAAAGTTGGAAACCACATGATATCACTTATATGTGGAACATAAACCTAAAAGCAACAAATGAACAGGACAAACAGAGACTCATGGATGTAGATAATAGACTAGTGGTTACCAGAGAGTAGGGAGGAGGGAGCAGGGATGAAGTAGATGGAGTAAAGGTGGTCATATATGTGGTGACAGAAAGAAATCTAACTATAGGAGGTGAACACACAGTCCAATAAGTTTCAGCTGCACACTTTAATAGGTATATATATATATATATATATATATATATATATATATATATATATATATATGAAACTTATTGGATTTTGTTAACCAATGTCACTGTAAATGAAAAATAAAAAATAAATAAAAATAAATAAATAAATAAAAATGTAATTTTGGTCTCATAAAAAAAAATAATTATAAGATAATGTACCACAATTCTTCTAGGAGTTAGTAGAAAGTGATCGACTAAAAAGAGACTGCTCACTAAAGGGCATAGAATGTGAAGAATTCAAATTTCTGAATGATGAACAGGGATCAATAACAAGGCAAACTGGGAGGCTGAATTAGGAAAAAAGGAAATAATTAGAGAAATATTAGAGAAATACACTGTTTGGAGAGATTTTGACTTGAGAGGAAACTGAAAAAGGTCAGAAACTTACAAAGAATGGTTGAATCCAGTATAATGGAGGAGAATAAGTAAACTTGAATCATAATGTTATGAAAAGTATAAAGCAGAGAGTCCAAAAAGGCTGAAAAGGAAGAAAAAGAAATTAGAGAACAAGGAAACCAAAAATAAACAATAGTAAAACATTTTTTTAAAATTAAATACTGTATTTTATTTGATTTTCCTTGTGCAGAAGGGAATCTGTAAGGAAACTATTCTTTATGAAAATCAAATAAACATCAACATGTAGTCATCACATGTGATATATGTGATCGTAACATGCTATGCTGACCCTCTCATCTTTGGAGGGAATAGAATAAACAGAAAAATACAGGTCAATAACAGACTTAATAAACTCTGGCCTTTAATATACACATTCTATGAAATTTTGATTTTTTGCGGGGGAGGGGATGAGCTAATAAAAAGAGAGATTTAAATCTGATGCGACCATTTGCAGCTGATCCATGCTAGAAGAGCATCTAACATCCAGGGGGCAGTGTTGCAGCAGGAGAGGAACCGAAACTTGCTGACTGAGGCATTATGTGTTCCAAAATCTGACCAACGAGCAACCAGGCACTCAGCCAGCCCAACAGATGGGCATTAGTCCTGAACGCAATGTGACCATGTATGCTCATCAAGGTTGTTTTCTATAGAGCAAAAATTTCACCCGCAATTGTTCCAACAGCTGTTCACACTGAGCTTATACACTTCCATTTGGGAAGAGATGTCATTGCCCATTTGTCTTTGAGTGGGATAAAATAAACTTTCCACATGACAAAGAAATCATTCTATAAAGTGACTGTTGGGTAGAAATGAAGGCAACTCTGAAGACAGACAGAGCCATTGAAACCTCAAGTGGAGAATGTCCACTTGAGGACACTTACGAATTTGTGAGAGAAAACCTTCTGAAGTCTCTCACATTCCATCCTTCAACTCCCAAAGTACTATGATTTCTTTATAGTAGTTTTCTACATATGTACAATACCATTTTCACATATAATTCTAATATTTTGTTTTATATCAAATACAGACTCCCATAGTAAGGAAATGTTTTATAGATCACAAAGAAAAATTAAGGAACAAAGATTCAAATCACATAGTATTTTATTAGCCCTTGTGGGAAGTGTGATCTTTAAGGCCATGCATACATATGGACTTTCCAAAGTGAACCCCAATTAGAACGAGATGGAATGATGAGAAAGGAGGGGTCAGTGGTGGATATAACACCAAGTGGCTTCAGAATCTAAACTATTTAAAATACTTGATTCTTCTGGTTAGCTCTTTTGCTTTTGAATACTGAATTTCAGTTGCCCATACCATGATCCTAATTTGATTCTGGAGTTCTCCTCTTGCTCTTACAGTCAGTGAATTATCAGATCTACGCCCTGAATATACCTAATATCTGTGCCTAGTCCCCATTGACACTGCCATGTTTATTATCCAAGCCATCCTAATCTGACTTGAACCATTGCAATAGCCTCCTTGCTGATCCTCGAGATGCTGGTCTTGCCTAAGAGATTTGGGTCTCTCTTTTTCCCATGCTACTTATTCCCTTCATAAACTTATACTAGGAAACACATAACATGAAAGATGGTAGGGTAGGTAAACATTTTGCTTGCTTCCTCTCATGATCATATTAAAATTACAACTAATGTTGTTACTTGAAATGATAAATTCTACAGGGTTTTCTATTTTATGAGTTTTAGTAATGATGTTATCCAAGATATCTACATTACTTTCTTCAATTTTTATTTCCTTCGTAATTGTTATTTCTAAGATAATTCTTAACATTCTGCTCATTAAAGGCTAGTGAGTATATGTTTGACAGTTTCATTTGAAAAATCTATTTTTATTATTTATTTACAAATGCCAATACTATTAAATAGCAAGAAGACAAGGAAGTAATATAATCTTATAGTAATATATAAGGAAATATTCAACATTAAATTACTAATATAGTAGTAATTCATCAATGTCTGTCTTTTGGTCATTCTATTAAACATTTAGATATAAACATTTACCTACTCTCACTCTAACAAAATTATAGCAGATTATTTCCTAAAGGATAAGAATCTTTTATCTGCTTTCTTAAAAATATTCACATTGACAATTCAGAATAAATAGACGCTATACAATATTGTTTGCTAGATCAGTCAGAACACATCAGGGTTTGGTGCATTAATAAGCAACCCCAAAAACCTTAATTGTGAAAAAAGTTTTACATTATTATGACTATATGAATATTGCTAAACCCATAGAGGACATTATGATTCAGCCTCTGAAATAATAGACGAAACAGGGGCAAAGAGATCTATGGTAGTGGACTGTTCTTTTGGGAGGTTCCCTCTCAAAAACATCTCCCAACCATCTGTCTCTGATGCCAGAATTTTTGCACTGACCACTCACTTCTTGGTGTTATGCATTGCCATTCTGCCTGATCTTCTTTGGAAGAATCAATGCAACATGAGAAGGGTGACTCATTTGTCCAATTGTTCCTCATTGTGTGTTATTCTCCCAGTAGGCACAAAGCAGTGGTGTTACAGCTGGAGTGTAGTTACTAAAATGGTGTAAACAGGTACAGAATTGAAAAGAGGGAAGATCAGAAAATAAATATTTCAATTTCGCCCTGATATTGGGGGAGGCAGCAATCCAAAGATAAGCACTAATCACTTATGATTCACATATATGTCACAGAACTTTATAACAATAGCCTCTTAGAGGTGGGTGATTTTTATAGAGCATAGTGACCAAGCACCTCCTTCTACAGATAGGGAAACTGAGGCTTGAGGTAGCCCAACACTATATATCTAGGTAATGGCAGACTTGGTTCTGCAACCAAGTTCTCCCAATCAGCTTCTGAATGTTCAGTGCTGTCCCATGTGCCCTTTCTTTAGTGAATATTATTAATTCTTTGTGGGCAAATCTATCCCTGATCACAGTAAAGCACACCCTGGAGAAGGCCCATGCTTCCTTCTAATTTTCATTGTTAAGAGATAAAATTGAGTGTTTCAACTTCAAATGTTGCTCTTACCAAACTCCAGGCACGAGTTTTTACCCCTATCTTTACCCCTCTCTCTTTACCCCTATCAACCACAAATATTTAACTATTTAGAAAGTTACATATTCTATAATTATCCAGCCAATAGATGAATAATTGTCAACAAAGAATGGACTTTTCAGCCTCTGGTTCCTCACTTTGTATTATCTGACAGTGAATTCTGTCTCTCATTCTTGCTTTTCGGCCTGTAATTTCTCTTAAGCCATTTATTTAATGCCATGTAAATGTGTATATGATTGTCATCACATATTAATTTTTTACATATAATTCATGATTTTAACTAAAAAGAAATAGTGTTGGATATAGCAGTTAGAAATCTGAGAGGAAAAAGGAACCATGTAAAACATTCCACCTCATTACTAGATTAATATCAATGGTGGTATTTACAGACAGAAGGTGATACTCACAACTGTATCATGATCTCTATAGACAGAAAGTGAGACAGTTGTATCCACATACAACTGAAAAGATCGGAAATTACAATTAAAAAAATGGGAAAAGATATCTAAACTCCAAAAGGTTCAATGACTGGCATGTTTATTACTCAAATTCTTTCAAGTATTCGATCTTGCATTTTAAAATAAGAAGTTACCATGTAAAACAGTACATAGAGTAAAAAGTTATCCCCTTTCTCCATCTTTCCCAAATACATGCCACTCTTTAGAGATATCACTGTTAATAGATTTTAGGTTATTAGATAAGATTAACTGGCATCAGAACCTTGAAATATCTACATAAACAAAAATTAAACACATGTGATCTAAATTTCTACTTGATGTGTATAAGGATTATTACAACCCTTGGATTAATTAACAACTGTTAATACCTTTGATAAAAAAGTTATTACAAATCCCACCTTGGTTCTCTATCACCAACAGTATGTTGGATGCCTGTGCATCTCAGTTCTAGACTTTTCCTCTGGGGGAAAACATAGCTACAAAAACTGCCTTCTGGCTTCATGCAGGGATATCAAAAATACCCTTAGCACTAGCTCAAGTCCTGGAGGATCAGGTGGCTCACACAAATTGTAGTCACTAATTGTATTTTTACCTAAACCAAGCAAAGTCCGGTGTTGCCACCATGTTCTATGGAATGCCTGAGTTCAACACTGTTGCTTTTGAAAATATGAATCTGCAAAACAGCACAACAGCTCACGCTCAGACCTAACTGAGGCATATACTGAAATCCAGTGAGGATAAGGACAGATTGAGCTGTTTAATTTGGGGGTTCAGATGCAGTGCATGGGAAATGCATGATACTTAGTGTTAATATTTTAAAACTTGCCACACTTATATAATTAACTAATGTCAAATTTGTATTTAGCTGCATTATCAATTTACCATAGATGTCTAACTTGTGACTGTAATAATAGAATCATTAACAGGAAAAAAGTTGTTCTAATATTCATAATTGCTATACATTTTTTAAAACTTTGACATGATATTATTGCCACTTTCCTCAAATTATGCAAAGGTTGACTTTTTTTCTTGACAGGAAATCTCTTCTCCATGTTAAGGATTCTAAATCTTTAACAAGATATTTTGATCATTTGATTTTTTTATATGGTTTATACACTTTTTATATGCTTTGAAAAATATATGTACATATATATTGCTTTGAATTATTAGATACACAGAATATCAGTTTTTTACAGAAAACCTGAGAATTTATATAGCCAACCTAGTTGGCTGATTCTCCTAAGTCTGTTTCTCTATATCATTTCCAATCATCTTATCCATTCTCCCTTGAATTATCTACTAACATGACAATCTTTAAAAATTGTCTCTACATTGTTAAATAGTGGAGGATATCTAGATATCACCTTTAAGTACAATTTATCTGATTAAAATGACATAAGTCTTTGAAATATGTGACTATGTTTATCAAACTAACAGTACTGTTTTCTTTTTTGTTTAAAAAAGTGGTCTGGCATTATATTATTTTGTTATTGTTGACGTAAGAAAAATCTTAGTAGATATATTTACTATAAATATTATTTTAAAAATTCATATAAATAAATTTTCTAAGAATATACTATATTTTAGTTTTAAGGATCTTAGAGTAAGGGAAAGGGAAATTATGCATTATAAAAGACAAAAGTGATAGCAATGCTCCAAGGCTATTAGAAATAGTTAAGAGTATTTCTCTAAGAAACTAACACATAACTTTAAGTCAATCTTTGAGATTTTTATTTTTAATTTTTATCATAACATGCAGTGGCTAAACAATGAATTGTATCTAAGTTGCTCATTAATACAACCTAAATAGCTGGATTGACCTCCAGATGGCCTTTTAGTCAACTGTGGAGGCAGACCTTAACATCTAGACAGTAATTTAGGTTCTGCCTCATTAAATCATTAAACAGTGGTTTTATGTATTCTATATAAAAGCAGCCCCAGGCTCAGCTAGCCAAAATAGAATGTCGATTTTCTTAGCTCTTATCAATTCATCTAGCCCTGGAATTTGTTTTATATGATGGTCATTCAGTGTTTGCTTGAAGAATGAATGAATCACTGGCAAAAACAAAAATCATAGTTTTCTCCAATTTTAATTATAAATATTTTGATTTTGTGTTTGGAAAACTAAGGAATTATTATGTATAATTCTCAGAGCCTAGTTTGATAACATTCAAACCACAGTCTATTAAATTACAGGAATGTCAGGTTTTTAAAAGAGATGAAACAGTGTGAAGGATCATAAAGGAAAATCTAAAAATATTATAATCTTTCACACACATAAAAAATGTGAGCCAACTGAAAGGTTTGTGTTACATTGTTTTGTAAAAATGAACACAAAGTTAGAAATCAACATCAAATTCTCTAAGATCAATTACAACCATCCTTATAACAACCGAAACTCCTCTAATGCTTACTTATAAATTAAAAATTGGAAGGTCTTACTACTCATCTCTTCATCACAACTAAAATTTTTCTTCTACCTCTTCCCTTTTTTCCTGTTTCTTGGACCCATATTATTATTATTATTATTATTATTTAGAATAAAATCACCAATTTAAACTGAGTATGTCAAAGAATATCAAAACTATTTAGTTATATAATTAAAATATAATAAAACTATGATTATGCTATATTAACATGTGTGCTCATTTAATTAAAAAACTGCTATTTAAACTTTGCATTCCATTTCATTCATTTGCGTGTGTGCACATGTGTGTGTGTGTGTGTGCGTGTGCATGTGTGCACATTACTGTTTCTGACTGTGGTCAAAAATAGAGTTAACAAAATTCTTAAGATAATCATCTAAAGATCTTTGGTAATATTATTTCTTATTAAAAGCAAATTACTTTTACTAGTTCTGAACCTGCTCTTCATAATTGTGAAAATGATAGAACTACCAAGAGCAAGATTAAATTAACATCCTTAATACTTCACATGTCATTCACGTTGCTTAAAGTTTTTGTCCAAAAGACCAATGGTCTCAACCATTTAAAAATAATAGTGACTTTTATTTATTTCAATGTGTTTTTAAAAAATAGCAAACAATTAAGTCAGGACTATGAGTGCTGATCGGAAAAAGATGTATCCTTTATTGTTTGCTAAATGTTACAATGTCATAGGGAGTAACAAAATCCTATCCAAACCATTTATTCTGGCAATATTTTTATAAGTTATTTTGCAAATTTAGGATGTATTTTTCTAGGTCATTTTCTTTTTAATCCTGAATAAATCCAATAGACTTTTTTCTTATTACAAATATTATTACCATAAACATTTTGTGAGTAAAGCTTTCTTGTATTTTATATTATATTATTAGGATGGCTTCCTAAAAATGACACACCCCAATCAAAGGATATAGATTATATTTATATCTATATGGATTATATTTATAATTTATCGAGAACTTCCTATATGCCAGGATCAGAGCTAATTATTTTTTACATTATTTAATTTCTATAAAATGTTATGAATTAAGTTCTATTATAATCTCTATTATAAAAGAAGAATATAAGGATTGGGGAGATTTATTTGTTCAAAATCAAACACTTAGCAAGTGACAGTCAACAGCTGAAGTCATGTCTGACTTTCTAGCACTAGTTCTAGCACTAGTTCTTAATTCAATATGCACACTACTAAAATCTGGAACATTGGCTGGAAGAAAGATGGGCATATTTTTTTCCAATTATGTTTTAAAAATGTGTTTTAATATACATTACACATCCATGGAATCATAAGTTAAAATACTTTTTGTTAAAATACTTTTTGTTAAAATACTTTTCTAAACTCTATTTAATTAAGATATCTATCAATTTCTCCACTAGTCAGACTAGTCGAACTTACACTAGTTAACACTAGTTAACATATATCAACATTAAATAAAATGGACTCCCCACCAAGTATTCTTGAATTTGGAAATAATACATGCATAAGACTAACTGATCTATGGTCTAGAATTATGTTTACCTTTAGGACATTGGTGACCATGAAAGGCACACAGGCAGTTTCTGGAGTGATGGTAGGGTTTTGTTTCTTGACCAGACTATATGGGTGCATTTTAGCTGTAATTCTTCATGCTATATGAGTTGTGATTCATGCATTTTTCAATATGTATGTTATACTGCAATTAAAAGTTTTCTTAAAGTTAATATATGCACAAATGTGTACATAAGCTCTTGCATATTTAGCTTCTGGAAACAGCAGTTAATACTGAAATGATTGATCTACACTTTTAATTTTGGAAATGCTAATCTTTCTCTCAATCTATTAGAGCAGAACTAGTCATTGCCTTGTCCTGACTTCCCCACATTTGTTTCTGTAAATGGAATTGATGTTTTCTTTTGAAGTTTTTGTGAATTCTAACGGCCAGTCCTGTGATTGTGGTCAGTGTCCAAGGTACTGGCACATACCAGAGGAAGCAAATTAAGAGGAGGAATGCCAGGAGTTTTAGACAAATATCTTTTATTTTATGAGTTAAATTTGGTTTTTGCCCAACTGATGGTTAAATTTGAATGGAGATTTAAATTTTGAAAAAGAAGGCTTCAACTAGCAAGTAGCTATTAGTTTTTAGAATAGGATGGCAATACTGATAGTCACCCAGCTGATAACTATGTTGATGTGCAGAAAGCAAACACACATGGTTATCATTACATTGGCCATTCGGCAGATAGAACAAATAGTCATCCATTCCAATGTATATATTAAACATTTTGGATACTGAAAGAAAAAGCATCTACCTAAATTAATTCATGAAGTGAATTCTGGACCACCAACCAGACATTTTCTCTTAAGAACAGGAAATCAAACTTTGCTTTCCCAGTGCTCATATTCTCGCACTGTGAAACCACCAGTCTGGTCATAAAACCCATTTGATTGTTTTTTACATTTTATTGTTCAATTGCCCTCAGGTATAAAAAGTCTATGCTATTCTAATCATATAGGTGTTTGATATGCAGACTGAGAAGTTTGGCTCTAGGTATAAGGTCTGGCTTATTAACGTTTTCAAAGAATTAATGGGGTCACAGTATCGTGGTGTTGAAGTCTATATAAAAGAAAGGTGTAAAATAGAGAGAAGATGTAAAAGAAGAAAGTGTAAAAGAAAAAAAGTTTCAATTAGAGAAAGTTAGCAGCCTGTCACCCTATTCATCTCATTTTTATAGCCCTGTCATTGGTCCTGATACTTTTTCAGTGTACAGTAACACCTGATTCGTCAGATATGTTTTATGTGGGTAATTCAGTTATGACCGATGTTACACATTTCAGCATGGATGCAATGGATACAATAGACATGACTTAATAGCTGTGAGTTAGGATGAAGTAAGAGGGACACTGTATATGAGTAGATTAATATTCCTGTGGAATTTCACCCAGGCATAGTGAAAACACAGCTTTATACCATCATTAAACATTCCACATAGTGAACAAAACATGAGAGTTCTAAGTAGGTTTGTATTATGTACTAGAGTGAAATATATTCTTTTTTCTGGTAATAATGTAAATATATAACAGAGTATCCAGAAATGCATTTTTCAATCTTTGAATCATGAATTATTACTCACTATTTTTTCAGCAATTCCTAGAGCAGAGAATGAAAGTAATACAAATCTGAATTCAAATTCATTGCTATTAATTTTAAAACTTTGGCAGAAAAAAGAATGACAAATCACTATCTTCGGTAAATGCATTATTTGGCTTCTTTTACTGGTTCTCTATATATTTCACAACGATTTGATGTTATGATTAAATATCTGTTCCCCATTCTTTACCAAGAGTTGTAAACCAATCACAATTATTTTTAATATAAAATGTGTCAATATGCTTCTGATTTTTGAGTTATGAATATCAATCATATCCTCACAAAAGAAAAATAAGTAATGTTAAAATAAAATTCTAAGTGTGCATTTTAATAAAATATATTTCACATGTCTTCATATTAAATTTTCACTCACACTTAAACTCTATAGCTAAAGAAAAGTAGAACATGGAGGTATACAAATGATCTAAATTTTCCAAAAGAATTCATGCACCAAAAATGGATGATCCGAATAAAGAAATTTGGATTATTCTTTATCTGGGATTATTTGGATTTTGTTTGTGGCATGTTGTTCAGGAGGGCAGATATGAATTAGGCAAATAGGTATTTCATCATTTGGTTAGTTAAGACCTGAATTGGACAATATAACATGCTGTATATCAGGTCAACCAATATTTGTGAAGCAGAACCAATACTAGTGAAGTAGTACACCATTTTGGCTAAATTATCTGGGTCAACAACTTCATTTGTCCCCATGGAAATGTGCTCATGGTATGACTAATCTCAGAGGCCAAGATATTAAATATTTATTAAGGTCATCACTGCTGTCTCCAATGCCCTATAAACTTTGTTTGTGTAAGAACTTTCAGTGGTGCCAAACTGACCTAGCAATTCTCTATCATGCCAAAAATTTAATTTCCACTGACTAAACTCTGTCATTACTAAGTGAGGCATTATCTATACACAGTGAAAGTTGATGTCATGAATTCTCAGAATTGAGGTATCCAAGGAGATGCTCTGACAGTAAATTCAAAAACACCTGTTAATTATAGATAACAATGCATCATATAATATCATTGGTTATGGAATTAGAATGTAAATTTTTCTTTGAATAGACTGGTGCTTGTTACTGGTCAAGTATGTAATAACCAGTAGGTGAACTGAATTATTTCACAGAATATTTACAGGAAATTGAAATGTATCATCATATAGCCATATATCAATAGTCATGAAAAGTCACATTTGTACCCATTTAAATAACTATTGCTCTTTTAACTTATGCATTTTATTTTTGTTTCAGTCTTCTCATTTCCAAAAAAAAAAATTATTTGACCAGAAGATTCAAAATATCTTTCCTATTAGACCTCTTAAAATAATGTAACAAAAATATTTCCTCCTTGATTCCTGGATTCCTTTATTTTTATGTTGTCATTGATGCATTAAAATGACAATCTTATCTTAGAATTTTTATTTATTGAGTAGAGAAATAAATATATGGCAAGTTACCAAATAAATGACATTTGCAAACTTTGGAAGCCTGCCAAACTTGCTTTTAATTCAAACTATTCAGAATGTATGGGACACTAGTATATTTATAAGATAGGAAGATGACCCCTTTTCTGGTATGCTGCATCCCCTATAAATCTGAGAAAGGTTGGAACATCATTTTCTAATAAGTAAGACTTTCTTATATAAGTTTCCCAGAGTTGTGGATTTTAACTCTGTCATTACTAAGCGACAGAGTTATTTATATATATTTACATATATAAAGTTATATATATATATTTGTTTGTGTAAAAACTTTCATTTATATATAAAGTCTTGTGGACAAACTTTATGACCTCCAAGAAACCATCCTTATGTGCTTATGTTTTTCATACACATACGATGATAATATACTCTTTATCTGAGGTTGCAGATTTCATTTCCCAAATGTCCCCATTAGTTTCTCTCAGAAATTACTATTTCTTTATGAAAAATTTATGTTATACATCTAAACTCATTAAAAACCTTCTGGTTAGGAGTGTAATCAAGCAAAGCCTGCAAGTGTAAGAAAACAAGTAAGATTGGGATGGAATAAAACATAATAGATTATAATCTTTGGTGTTTCATTTTATTTCTGATTTTCATATTCCTTTTTTCTCATATGAGTCACATACATGTAAGTATTACTCTCATTATTTTTCCTTTTGGTCATAGTTCAGATTAACTAAAAGTATTTTATTTAACTTCATAATGTCATGGCCTCATATTTTACACTATGGAAATTGTGGCCCCACTTGTTACATTATGGCAGAGTTTTAAAGTATCTGCTTAAGAACAAGTGAATATTTTTTAAATAACACAGAAAAATTATCAGTGTAACTTTGCCGGTGAGGTTTGGAAGTGTTACACTTTGCATAAAATTTAGTGTTAATTTCATGGTGGTAGAAGGTAGAATTCATACTATAATGGGTTCAAAGGAGAGTAGGAAGTGAGACAGTAAGTAGAGAAAGCTTTTTCATAAAGTTTGTATCTGAATAGGAAAAAAGAAATGGGACACTGGAATATGGGGAAATGTTCATTGTACTTAGTTCTTGCAAAGACCCCTCTCAATTTCTCAGACACTTTTCTATTTTTATGTTTAAATAAGGTAATTCATAGTAGTAAGCACATCTTCTAACACATTGTGAGTATTCAATAAATATTAGTTCAGCGGTTCAGTGGTTCACACAGTTTATCTAAGAAATTTTGGCTGTCCATGAGACTTTTTTAGGAGTCTGTGAAGTCAAAAATATATTCGTAAAAATAGCAGAACATTATTTGCCTTTTTCACTCTCATACTGACATGAATGACTATGCAGTGAATTTTCCACAGGCTATTGGAGGTGTGAAATTGCAATAGGTTGAACAAAGAAGCAGAGAGAAGAATCCAGGTCTCTTTCATTTAGCCAGACAACAAGGAGACTTGCAAAATAGAAAACAGCACCACTCTTCTCTTTAAATATTTTTGTTTTGGAAAATGTACTTATTTATACAAAGAAGAAATGAATTTATTATTATTATTTTAAATGAATTTATGAGTAATTTTTAATATTCTCTTTTAATTTCTCATAATAAATATTATGAAACAAGTGAAATAAAATCTCTTTCGGATTCTCAATTTTGAAGTGTATAAGGAGATACAAAAACCAAAAGGTTTGAGATCTGCCTAATTAGTTGGTACTATAATTATGATTTTATATAATTGTTTTCTAAAATTCACTGTCTATCTTTTATAAATTAATAGGCAAATGAAAATTTGAACCTAGCCTTTAAACATGAAAGAACTATTTTTTAAGATATTTATGCCTTATTGAAAGTTCCATTATTTATTTATATTTCATGTCTACCAGATGAAATAGAAAGTAGGTGATGCTTTATATAATTGGTGAAATCTAAAGACATTTTAAAATATGCTGATATAGAATGCACTGATATAGAATGAAAATAGATTATTAAAGTAATATTTTATTCACTGATTATAGACCTGTGAATAAATATTGTTGAGAGGCAGGGCGGGATGTCACCTTATAAACTACAATGAATAATTCAAGTTCAGCAATGCATATTTGAAATTGTATCTTAAAGCATTATAAAGTCTAACTTTATAGAATTAACTTGTCAAGGAATATAACATTGTGATTGTAACAAAAATGTGACGTATTTCTATATAAGTGAACTTCTAAATGTTTTCAATATAAACTTGGAAGATTTTGGCTTTGTTTTTCTTTCTTTAAAAAAAGACATTAACCCTATATTTTTCACATTGACCACAATTCTGTGTAATCTTTATTTGAAGACTGTCTTTTTTAATTGTAAGAAAAATAACAATTTTAATTTTTAGGCAGTATTAAAATACATATCAGAAAATACAGTGTTGAAATAAATACATTCAAAATCTATTATTTTTCTAATAGCATATTGTCTTGATTATTATAGCTTTAAAGTATGTCTTGAAGTCAGGTAGTGTCATTCTACCTGATATTCCTCTGACTGTTCTCTTCACTATTTCGTTGGTTATTTTGGTTCTTTTGCTTTTTTATATAAGCTAGAATCAGTAGGTTGAAATCTACAAAATAATTTGCTGAGACTTTGGTAGGGATTGTGTTGAATCTATACATCGAGTTGAGAAAGCTGACATTTTAACAATATTAAGTCTCTATCTATGAACATAAAATATGTTTTCATTTATTTTGATTTTCATTGATTTCATCATCTTCATAAACATTGTACATATTTTGTTAGATTTATACCTAAGTATTTCTTTTTTGGTGCTAATATAAATTATATCGCGTTTTAATTTTGAATTCCAGTCGTCTACTACTGTTACATGGACAAGTGACTTTTGTGTATTAATCTTGTATCCTGTAACCCTATTGCAAGTGACTTTTGTGTATTAATCTTGTATACTGTAATCGCCTATTCTTGTGTTTTTTTGTTGTTGTTGACTCTGGGTTTTTCTGTGTAGACAATTATGTCATCTGTGAACAGGGATATTTCTTTTCTTATCAATCTATATACATTTTATTTCTTTTTTTGTCTTATTGCATTAGCTAGTATATTGCTGAAAAGGAGTGTCGAGAGGGGCATCCTTGCGTTGTTCCTAATATTAGTGGAAAAGCATCTAACTTCTCATTGTTAAATATAATGTTAGCTGTAAGTTTTATAAAGATTTTGAGGAAGTTTCCTTATGTTAGACTAAAACTTAAAAGCCTAACTTTAAGACAATCATGCTAATAAATGCAGAACTTACAGTGGAGATAACTTCAGTGGAATAATTTTTGGTTACTCTTGTTGTCATTATTTTTTTAGCAGCATCTAGCATCAAATTATACAAAATAATTATATATAGCAATGTATATTCAAGAAATATAAAGGAGACATTAGTGTCATCCACAGCTCTGAAGCACATTGGTCATTTGTCTGCCCCTAAATCAAGAACTCTTTACTATGTTTGGATATTTTTCCCATTTTATGGGTCTTGGTCAGTGAAAGAGACCACTCCCATTGTAGAAAATGAAAAAATCCAGATATTGATTTTCTTGAATTGTCTTAGAACTAGGATGTTGGAACTGGATTAGGCTCAGCCAACCAATGCACACACCTTATACTTCCAATTCAGAGCTATTAAAATAAGGTAGTATGCATAATGGAAAATTTACTCAGGTGACGGAGATTAATTTTTTTAGGTCAATTTTCCCTTGAGCAAGCTACTTTTGTCAATTAAATGAGAATTCCCAAGTAATTGGCATTTTCATGATGATATTCTCCAGTTACCTGGTATGAAATGTACATACTTTAGGATGCATTATGAAAATAAGCATAAAACCTGCCCTACAATTATCACAAATATCTTTCTTACTATAGATATAATTAGTAAAACAATGAGAAATAGAAGAAAAATTTGGCTCAATTGTGTATTATTTTTATGTAAAAATTATTATTCTAGAAAATTATTCTTTCTTGTTTTATATATACAAGTAAAACAAAATTTCTATGAAGAGTACATCTTTTTTTACTTTCCGCCTCCACTGGATATCAAACTTAATATGGCCAAAAGAAAACAAATATGTTTCTTCCCTGTCTGTTCTCATCCACATGATTGCTCAAACTAAAACCTAGTTAATATCTTGATTCCTGATGTTTTCTTCTTCTGACTTTCCAAATCTAATACTTCAGAAAGTATTTTTCATACTACCATTCCAGTAAAAACCATCATCAACTCTGCCTTGGCAATTTTAATAGTTTCCTAACTGTGGTCTTTGCTTTTACTCTTAATCTATTTTGTAAAATATAAATTTGATCATCCCTCTTCTCCTACTTAAAATCTTCTAATTGTGTCCAATAAAAGTCAAACTCCGTAGCATAGACTGTGGGGTCTCCCATTAGCCCTTGCATCCTGCTTTAATTTCATTTCTCACTGATTGTATCTCCACCTTTTTGACTATACTCTAGCCATTGTACTGTTCTTTCTATTCTTTCTTCTCAGTTCATGATCTTTATGCTTATTGTTACTTTTGTCTGGAATATTCTGTTCTCAGCTCTCCACATCACATTTGACTTCTTCTCATTTATGTTTTCATTTAAATGTCACTTCTTCAGAGAAGTTTTCCAAGATTTCCAATGTGAACTAATCCCCAATCTTTCCTATAGCAAGAAAAACATTCTCTAGCTTTCAACTTGTTTTATTTTCTTTATAACTTTTAATAGTACTTGAAATTATCTTGTTAATTTTGTTTCACTTTTATTATCTACAATCAATGAATTTCAAAAACATTTATGTTAAATTAAAGAAGTCAAATACAAAATACCACATACTTTACAATTCTGTTTGCACAAAATTCTAGAAAAGGCAGAAATGCAGTAACAATAGTTTTCTATGTCTTGGAAAATAGGAAAAAAATTACAGCAAAGGGACCCAAGGGAACTTGTAGAGTAAGGGAACTTTGATATCTACAATCTAAGGTAATTTCTAGGAAATAAAGACTAACATATATATGGTAAGAGGACATAATATGCACTCAGAAAACAATTTAGCCAGAGGGATAATTCCAAGATTGATCCTAATAAAATTATTGAATTTTAAAATATGTAGCAAAAATAAAAATCCTATGGACTTAAAGGCATCAATGAAGTCATTTAGTATAGACAGAATGTCAGTTGGTATTATCTTGAGAGTAACTAACAAAGAAAGCAGAAGACAATTTAAAGAATTCAAGGAAGGAATGCATTGCTAAAATTTTATATCCAGCCATGCCATCATTTATGTATCAATATATAGTAAATCAGTTGTAAACATTCAAATCTTAAGAACAGCGTGCATCACAAGCCATTCATGAAATTTATTATGGGACAATAATCTTCAAAGAAGCAAAGTCTGGGGAAATTGGCAAAAGACTGATTATCTTTTTAGATCACCAACATTTTACTCACTCATTGCCATTACTATCAAAGATTTGAACTTAGACTGAATCGACAACACAGAGTACATAATTTACTAGTGCTTCTTATAAGACCCTATTTAAAGCTATGTATATAAATTAACCATATATATCAATTGATATGTAATAATTAATCCTATATTTAATATATCTAAATATCTATCTCAATAAATGGATAGGTAGATAAATAGAAATTAATCTTTACTTGAAATGTAAAAGATAGATACTGTCATTTCATTTCATGGATGAGGAAACTGAGGCATAGAGTGTTTAAGCAACTTGCTCAAAGTCACGCACCTTGCAACTAGTGCAGTATGATATCAGAACTCACACAGCCATGACCACAAGCCTCACGGTCTGTTTTCTAGTGCAGCTCAGCATTGCTCCCTTACCATCCAGGCTGCAGAAATGCCTGACATCCTGTCTCAGCATATTTGCAAAAATCCTCATGTCATGAATCTTCAGGGCAGATTACAAATAGAAAAATGTTTACACTGAGAAAATTAGAGAAAATCTTAACGCATTAAAATGTATGCCTTTGTTAAGACACTACTAGACCTGGGACCCCACAGACACATTTCTTATATCTTTCTCACATTCTGTGGTAGTCAAGTCAGCAAAAATGTATACAGGACAAAGGGCAAAAAATATTATGTCAAAAATTTCCTTCTTGTATAATCTATAAATTGACTGTGACGGAATTCTAAACCAATGCCCAATCAGATTTCATGGTGGTAATACTGGCAGTGTCCAAGTCTGCATTTCCAGAGTGACCTCCCCTCACCACAACATATACATATTTTACTTTCTTAATCAGTAAATATTCTTTTTCTTTTAATAACTTTAAAAACATTCATTTTCTATTAATTCGGTCTGACTGATCCCATCATCTGTTCTACAAATTACATATTGGCCTTAACTAGTAATATATGAATTAGCAAAATTAGTAAAAAATTTCCTGGCTCCCTAGATTCATTTATGTACTATGTGTTCATACTTTTACTTCCGGAGGTCAGAAAAACTTTTATACAAGAAAGCAGGAGAAGAATTTTTTTTAATTATCTGTACACAGATTTTTTAGTACACTCTATTAGTAACTAAAGAGGAAAAGATAATTTGGGATAATTTCTTCTTGAGTTAAGACTGAGGAATTTAATAGAATATTGGCAAATTGGTACTCTATGTGCCAACTTTATTCCTGAAATTAAAATTACACAATACTCCCTCTCACTAACACTTACACACACATACTCTGTGCATGAGAAGATATTGTAAAACAGATGGCAAAATTAGACCTTAAAATTTTGAATAACATGAGAGGAATTACAGTATAAGTTTCCCACAGGATAATTAATATTTACATGTTAAATGATGAAAATAAGTTTTTGAGAAAAAAGTAATCATGAAATTGGAATGATAATAGAAGACTATGATATTCAGTCTTTAAGATCTAGCCAGAAAACAGATTTATTTACCCCAAGATGGCAACAAATGAAGCTTCCGTGAAAGTAAATATTAAGCCTTCTTTATTTGAGAAAGTAGTAGTGTCTCCAGAAAGCAGAATTATATTTTCCTTTCTTTATGTTAATGCTTATTACTTTGTTTCAGAGATTTCATATTATAAAATTAGAAAGGTTATGTTTGCTATAAAATATGATACTGAATTATTGGGCTTTTAGACTGAATTACTTCGTTTGTGTAAAGAAAAATTCCTTTAAATCTAAGTTCATTCAGATTTACTCAGAATTTTTATGAGAGAAAATTGATGAATTTTTCTAGTGTCTTCTTGAAATGAATTAAAGTGATTGTGATTTTTCTCCTTTGACCTACCGTATGCTGTATTTAATGAATAGGTACACTAAGATTATACTTTTAAGGGATCTGAAACGTTATAGTGTATTTTTCTTAATTTCTAAAATGGATCCAACAACATCTTATTGGAGAAATTTTGTATGTATTTTGACTCATATGTTATATGAGTCAGAAATTTTCTCTTTTTTTTTTTTTTTGCTGATCTCTGTTCAGTTTTGCAATTGGCTTGCAGTGGTTCAGTAAATAAATGAACTGAGTACCTAGTCTTCAAGTTCATAGAATCAGCCTTTCCACTTCTCACCAATCCATGGAACCTCTGAAATCCGTGATATCCAGTCTTCTAATTATCAGATAGACACCTCTGTCCTCCTACTTGAACTTCTGTCTACTAGGTGATATTTTTTTAAAAACACTTTACTTCTTGAAATTTAATTCTGTCTAGACTCTTTCCTTCTTTGGCACTTTTTTTTTTTTTTTACTTTACATTTTAAAGTCTGATTTGTCCACCAATCTCTTTAATATTAATTTCTACCAAAGTACAGTCTACCACTATTCTACCTGTTCTTCCTGGACAATCTTATCCAATATTATAACTTGAATTCTTAGTCGCAGGGTGGTATCTCTATATTTATATCTCTGTATCTCCAGG
The DNA here is from genome assembly GCF_000151845.1 of Pteropus vampyrus. Taxonomy (NCBI): domain Eukaryota; kingdom Metazoa; phylum Chordata; class Mammalia; order Chiroptera; family Pteropodidae; genus Pteropus; species Pteropus vampyrus. Next base: position 2,266,478 of record NW_011888789.1, on the reverse strand, counting down.
ATGCCTCTCCCCAAGTTCCCATTCTGTGTACCCAACTTCCTAATGGATATGCTTACTGACATATTCCAGAGCATCCCAAACTCAAAACATTCTTCTCATATCAACTTCTTTTTCTATGTCCCTAAACTACCATCCACCAGATTTTCCAAGGCAGGAAACTGGAGTTCGCCGGCTTCGTTTTGTTTACCCCAAATGCATTTAACTGATGACCAAACCATTTGATTTCTGTCTTGTGAATATTTCTAACTTTTGTCTTTTCCTCTCTATGTCTACGGTCGCTTACTCTCCAAATTCATTTTTCAAAACTCTAGATTTTGCTGCTATTTTCTATCGTGTCTTCTCTTCTCCAGTACCTTATTCCCAACGTATTTCTTTTGATGTCATGATAGTAATTTTTCTAAAATTCTAACTTAGTCATATTACCAAGGGATGGTACCAAGGGATGGGAGTTAGAGAGTGACTTCTATGTGAATTTTTTCACCTGATGCTATGCAGTGTTTTTTATATGTGCAGTCACTGTCATTTCTAAAATAAAGAGAAACGTTGCCCTTAAATAAAACAGTATACAAAAAAAGTATGCAACTAGTATACAATACTTAATACCTTTAAAGAGTGCTCAGTAACCCCAGAAGAAAAATTAAAAGTTCAATTCAAAGTGGTTTACAAAATGCATGTTGCATGGGAAAAAAACAAATAGAGGTAATCATATCACAAGTAAAATAAAAAAAAATTATAATGTAAGAGGTATACACATGTGAAGACAGGATTCAAATTTGGCTCTAAGCTTCCAAGTAATGCAAAGAAAGAATAAGAATATTATATATAAAATTAAGCTCTTTTTCATAAGATTTTGTTTTACTTTAGAAGAAAGTAGGTAGTTATAATACTGTCTTATGAGAAATTTATCCTGTGGATCCTCACAGAGCCAAAGTTATGTTATATAATGGTCAATGTCCTCAGAAACAGTGCCACACTAAAATGCAATAGGTTAGTGTGGCATGATGCCGATGTGAAATTCTCCAGTAAAAAAATGATTCCATGAGTTGTCAAAGCAGTGTCAAAGCAGTCTATTTGGTTCTCTGGTAAACCAGTTTTATCCCAGGATAAAATTTAATATTTTTGAGATACACTGTAAGGTATTTTATATATCCTGCAAGCAATATGCAATGAGTATTAGCAGACTTTTGTTAAAATTTAGGCAGCATCACATTGGAGGTTATATTTTCTAGCAAGTGCATGCAATACATTTTTTTTATGGTTTCAATTAAGGACAGATCTAATGTCCTTGATGTTGAACTTGAAGAGTAGTAAGATTTAAAAGGACATGAGTTCATTTTTTTTTTAATTAAGAAGACAAATTGACTTGTATCTGAACAGATTACTTTTTAATTCTCTGCAGAATTTATCAAAGTGAGTACCCACAGACAAGGTCAATATTTCCCTCAGAAAATAGTTTGGGGTTATTCCAACATCCTAATTATTAAACATGTAAATTACTTAGGCCATAACATACAAAATGTGAGTAATAGAAACAAGAAAGGTATAAATATAATACCTTACAGGATGTAATTAATAGTGACAAGCATAAAAGATCTAGAAATTTGCATGTATTCTCCATTAATTTCTTATTTTTTGAAGTATTTTCTCTTTGCTTCAAAACTTCCAAAATTTGACAGTTTAGTCTTTTCTCTCTAGTCTTTTCTCTCTTCCATTGTTTCCAAAGATGAATATATTGACTTTATAACAATAGCTAGTCAAATTTACTGTATTCAGAGTAGAAGTAAAAATCTCACAGATTAAACTCAATATTCTATGGTTTACAAAATGTTATTTCTGTCTTCTTAAAAGATAGCTAACGGCCAAATAAATGCACTGCTATCAAGTCAGTCTGAAGGATAATAAATAAATTTACTTGCATAAACTTTATGGTAAATACCTATATAGCCATGGCCAAACCATTAGGAAGTTGCTCAGACTGCTGAAAAGACTACTAAATAACCTTTAGTTTTGCACTTTCTGGAGAGAAAAAGGAAAAAACACCCCTTTAAATAATCTAAATAAATCTTCAGTGTGATCATCTGAATGATTTCGAACTGTTTGTGAATATTGATTATTAATATGGTCACAATCTTGAATTAGCTTTGCTACTCTAAGCTAAAAATGATGTTCTTGGATATAATTTAAAGATTACATCAGAGTTCCAGTCAGGATGGTGGAGTATGTAAATGCCGGGCTGGCTTCCTTTCACAACCACATCAAAATTAAACTAACCTACATAATAATTATCAATGAGAATCACCTGAAGTCTAGCTAAACAGAAGTCCTATAACTAAGGCTATACAGAAGAAGCTACCTCCAGACTAGTAGGAGGGGCAGAGATGTGAAACAGGCTGGCCCCACACTCACGTATGGTATTTGAGAATCGGAAGGGATATTTTGGCAGTGCAGGTCCCCTCTGAGGAACAAGGGACCTCAGTCCCACACCAGGTACCCCAGTCCAGAGAGTCCAGAGCACCAATACTGGTAAGAGAAGTCCTCACAACTTCTGGATGTAAAAACCAGTGCAGATTGTGGCTAAGTGATGGAGGGCATCTGGACACCCAGGCCTTGCTTTTAAAGGGTCCACACATTACTTACTGACTGACGGACTCACTCACTCTGAGCTCCAGGGCTGGAGCAGCAGCTCTAAAGGTGCCAGGGACATACAGAGAGGAACTGAATTGTGTAATTCAGGGTGAGGGCTAAAGGGGCAGCTTTCTCTCAAACAGAAGTACTGGTAGAGGGCATTGTCCCTTTGTTGAGCCTTCCCCAGTCCCGACATGCAGATGCAGATGGGTGCCATCAACCTGGCTAACACCATTCACCTGGCCCTGGTGAGACTCCACCCTACCCAATTTTAGGGTCCACCTAAGTAGCTTCCAGAGGCTTTTCCATACAAATAGCCTGTCTTGGCTCATACTGTAGACTTTCCTAAAATCACTCGAAGGCTCATAAATCCCAAACAAGCAGTGTCTGACTTTGGTTTTTACCTTTAACTCTTGCTGAGCAATTCCCAGTGTGACACAAGTGGCAAAAGGCCTTGGTTCACAGCTTAGCCTCTCCCAGGCACCTCCAAGTCAAGTGCTAGTGAAAGACATCTGTGGATCGCTTTGTGGCTCATGTCAGGTGATCCCAGGCAGAGCACAGGTGGTAGTTGAACTTGGCAGTGGCAGGACCCCTTGCAGGAGGCTCCAGGGCCTGTATATCTGATGGATGCTTAGGACCAAGATGGAGCATCACCTAGCTACCTCCACAAAAGACACACCTAAAGAGGAGAATGGACAGGCACCAGAGCCCTGCTAAAGTGAATCCTGCTCTGTAGAGTCAGCTCCTGAATGACAGCTCCTCCACTGTAGTCGCTGGCCAGTTCTCACAACCAATCAGCCAGAGGGTCAATCACTCGCATTGATGTGTCAATAGCAACCAAGGTTCAACTACAACAGGAGGGCACACACAACCCACACAAGGAACACACACCTGGAATACCCAGTTCACGTGACCAGGGAGATTGTGCCACTGGGCTCCACAGGACACCTACTACATAAGGCCACTCTACTAAGACCGGGAGACGTAAAAGTTCTACTTAATACATAGAAGCAAACACAGGGAGGTAGCCCAAATGATAAGACAAAGAAACATATCCCAAATGAAAGAACAGAATAGAGCTCTAGAAAAAGAATTCAACAAGATGGAAACAAGCAATTCACCAAATGCAGAGTTCAAAACATTGGTTATAAGAGTGCTCAATGATCTCAGTAAGAACGTTAACAAAGAGACAGGAACATAAAAATGGAGATAGAAAGCGTTAAAAAGAACCAGTCAGAAATGAAGAATGCGATAACTGAAATGAAGAATACATTAGAGGAAATCACCAGTAGATTACATGAAGCAGAGAAACAAATCAGCGATTTGGAAGATAAAGTAGCAGAAAACACTCAATAATAACAGCAAAAAGAATAAAGAATCAAAAATATGGGGGTAGTTTAAGGGGCCTCTGGGACAACATCAAGCATATCAATTTTTGTATCATAGAGGTAGCAGAAAGAGAAAAGAGAGAGCAAGGGATTGAAAACCTACTTGAAGAAATAATGACAGAAAAATTCCCTACTCTGGCAAAACAAATAGATATACAAGCCCAGGAAGTGCACAGAGTCTAAACAAGATGAACCCAAAGAGACCTACACCAAGACCCATCATCGTTAAAATGCCAAAGGTTAAAGACAAAGAGAATCTTAAAAGCAGCAAGACAAGAGCAGAGAGTTACCTACAAGGAATCTCCCATAGGACTGTCAGTTAATTTCTTAACAGAAACTTTGTAAGCCAGAAGGAATTAGCAGAAAATATTTGAAGTGATTAAAAGCAAGGACCTACAACCAATATTACTCTACCTGGCAAAACTATCATTTAGAATCGAAGGACCGATAAAGAGCTTCCCAGAGAAGAAAAAGGTAAAGGATCTCATCGCCAAGAAACCAGTATTACAATAAATGTTAAAAGAACTTCTATAAGAAGAAGAAAAAAATAAAAAATATGAATGATAAAATGGCAACAATTACGTATCTGTCAACAATTATTTTAAATGTAAATGGATTAAATGCTCCAATCAAAAGACATAGGGTGGTTGAATGGATAAGAAAACAAGACCCTACATATGCTGCCCACAAGAGACTCACTTCACATTAAAAGACAAACACAGACTGAAAGTAAAGAGATGGAAAAAGATATTTTATGAAAATGGAAACAAACAATCAAAGCTGAGTAGCAATACTTATATCAGACAAAATAGACTTTAAAGAAAAGGCTACAACAAGAGACAAAGAAAGACCAAGTAATCTGGATATTATTCAAAGAAACCTAAAACACTACTTTGAAGGGACATGTACATTCATATGTTCATTGCAGCATTATTTACAATAGCCAAGTCAATCTGGGTATCCATCAGTGGATGAATGGATAAAGAAGTGGTACATATGTACAATGGAGTATTACTTAGCCATTAAAAAAGAATAAAATCTTGCCATCTGCAACAATATGGTTGAACCTGAGGATATTGTGCTGAGTGGAGTAAGTCAGAAAGAGAAAGACAAATGTCATATGATTTCACTTATATGTAAAATCCAGAGAACAGGATAAATGCACAAACAAAACAGAAATAAGCTCATAGATATAGAGAGCATTTTGATGGTTTCTGGATGGTTGGGGGGGCATTGGGGAGATATTTGAAGGGGGAGGGATTAAGTACAAATTGATAGTTACAAAATAGTCTTGGGGATGTAGAGTATAGTAGGAGGAATATAGTTAGCAGTATTGTAATAACTATATGTAGTGTCAGATGGGTACTGGATTTATCGTGATGATTACTTCATAAGTTACATAAATATCTAATCCCTGTGTTGTGCACTTGAAACTAATATAATATTGCATGTTGACTACAATTGAAAAAAATTATTTTCAAAATGGAATATAAAAATTATTTTCAAAATGGGATGAATAAGAACCAGTGGTCCAAATAATGATCCATGAGTAGGTCCCTGATTATAAAAATTGTGACAAATCAAAACAGTAAAAAAAAAAAAAGATTACATCAATGTTCATGAAGTGAAGGTTATATGTTAAATTTGAAAGAATACCCCTAACTTACTACTGTCTATATTGATTAGCAAATAAGTTCTTCAAGTACATTTTAGACTAAAAATATGTTTTATACTGTGCTGAAAAGTCTGTAGCACACAGATGGAAAATGGCACCAGCTTGCTTTTGCCCCTAAATCACACTGCTATCTCTATGTCAAAGACTTCCTGTGGAACTTACTAAGTGCTACTGAGTTCACCAATCGCACCAACTGGAGTTTGTTAAAAAGCTGCCTACCTCTGAGTCGTTGATGAGATCTGTAGCCTTGTGTTTCAATTTTTAAGAGTGTACTCCACAAGTCATACTATGTGCTACTAGCCCTTTAAACATAGTTCATGCTATATGTTGGAAATAACTGATGGTTTGCAAATTACTCCAGGCAATGGGTCTCCTGCAAGCTTGGCTTTGTGTCCTTGGAGTGATTTTCAGTATCATTAAGCAGAAAGCACATCATTTCCCAAGTAACAAGGAATGAAACACATACAGAAATTGACTTGGCATCTGTTACATAAACTTTCTGTTTTCGATTTGCAGAATTTACATAACATTGGAACAAAATAATACCTTGGAAACATATTTGTGGTGTCTGTTCAGTTTCCTTACAGTGCCATTCTATGGTCAACCCAGCAAAGGGTTTTTCTGCCTGTTAATACAAAAATAGCTTTCCCTTATTTTTTTAGTTTATTGATTATTTTTAGTTTTCTTTTACATAATAAATGCCTATTTGAAATTTAGGGCAATTAGAAATTATTTAACACATTGGAAAATATTTTTTATGACTTTATAATTGTGCTTTGATAATCGGTAACTTTTGAAATGTCCACAATTCTCCTACACCAATATTAATTTCAACTAAAACTATATAAAGGAATTATGATTTATATATACAGGAGTTTTATATATATAAAGGTTTTATCAATTTTCCTTTGCAAGCCCAAACTCCATGCCATACTTAAATATTATTGTTAAAGATTTTTTTAATGATCAGTCACAGCTTGTATTTTTTATGTAATGTTATGACATAAGTACTCATGTCAAGTGCACAAAATGTTCAAGAATTCTAAAATATAAGGAATAAAAGTGTGAAAGTGTAAAACTACTAAGCAATAGAATGATGGTAATCTTCTTATCGTCATTTAGGTTCTCTGTATGTAAACAAACAAATCTTCCATAATTCTGAAATATTGAGCTAACATTTTTTTAGTTTCCTCAGTTCTATATTGGATTATATGTATAAATCATTTAAACATTCGAGCTATGAATGAAGCACTTTCAATGACAATAAATTGAGGGTATTTGTTTTAGCTCTTTCCAATATGAAAACGAGTTTTCATCCATTATAAGGATACATTATAATGATACATTATCTTTTCTATTCACTAACTTAGGTGAACATTAGAAATTGGAAAATCACCCATGATGCAAAACAGCAAGTTTGGGTGGGATGGAGAAGCCGGTGAAGCATTTGGTGGCACTCTGATATTTTTACTGTATCTTATCTGAACTTATGGAATTTTATGACAAAATTGGGCTAGTATTCATATATAGTGCAAACATTATATATAACAACATTAATAATTTTTTCTTTCTCTCCTTCTTGGAATTTACTGGAATATTCAACAGCTGTCAAGCAAGAAATATATTTAAATGAAATTCTGAGTTTTAGCTATTTTGTCATCAGAGTATTCAAGGATGCTCAGAACTGCATTGACCTATCTAAAATCTCTTCCTGAGTGTACGTTATAGGACTACTCTAATTCTCATGCAGACTTTTAAAAAATTTTCAAACAAGCTAATGTGTTGAGGGTAAAAGTACCATGCCAAAAAGAGCCAGCACTTCAGGTGGCAGTAACTGAAATGATGAAACATGACAAGGAAGGGTGCGTCCCTTACGGGAGGGAAAAGGGAAACCATTGTTGAAGGCTTGGTGGTAGTTTCTCTGATTTATGCAGATCCATCTCTCCTCTCCAAAATTATTTAAAATCAAGTAGTTGAAATATACTACTCAGGGTCCTGGGCCTTTCCTCTTCAGAGCTGACAGTCAAAGGAGCCAAGACAAAATCCAACCAGCCATTAACCTTGATGTCAGCCAGAAGCTCCAGCCTCTCTGAGTTCTTTGCCTATCCCATTCCCGACTTATTTGGGTGCCAGCAAACACTCACAGGACACACTGATTGATGACATCCTCTGCAGGATCAGAGCAGAGGCAACAGGGCTGTTTGCAGGATAAGTGATGGTTACCTGGCATACTTTCATTCATGGAGGGCCTGGTCTATCCATATTACAAATTACTAATTCTAACCAAATCAGTGCTTTTCACAGTTCTTCCTTTGAGTCACATCAAAGACTAAAACTGTTGCCCACACAGCTTCCTTGTATTTCCATAAAACAACTGCCCCAGAGTTACACCATTTGACTCTGCACTTTGGACAACCAATCCTTGTGTTTAGTCCTACAGCACAAGAAAGACACTGCAGGTTGCACTAAACACTCTTGGTAGGTATTGTGAGATATAGGGACGAAGTCAGAGTAACAGACAGAGCCTTTTTTTAGTAAGACTTTTTGGGATTTTTCTTCCCCCCTTCTCCGCCTGGCTTGTGCTTGTGGGTGGCCTTTCTTTCTACGGTTGAAAGCTAAGAGATAGTGGGATCCAACTGCGCCAAATTTTATTCAAGTTGGTGTTTGTGGCAGCAACAACATTCTATGTTCATTGAGCTGCCCACAAGCTATTATTAGTGAGTTTCCAGAGGTTAGTGACTCAAAACAAACAACTCTCCTTCTCTTTTTTCTCCTCCACTGCCAAGGACTCTCTCAAGAGAAGTCAAACTATCTTACTTTAGATGTTGGATCAGTTTCCACACTACCTGGAGGGTTTTTAAGGGATTTTATCTTATAATTTGCAAACCACTAATCTAGATTTTACCATTCTTGTTAGGAAAGTTTGGTAAAATTAGCTATCTCTGGCAATCTGGATTTCAGCCTCTCAGCAACAAAACACATCCACTGAACTGTGTTGAGTGTGGAGGATTGCACGCATATCTCTATACTGAAATCTGTTGGCATTGCAAAAGAACACAATGAAAGTTGTATTCTTATTGTATTCCAGTTGTATTCTTATCATATTCCAATTTCTTATTAAAATCTTACACATTTTTTTCTAAAATTTACTTTCCTTCATTATATTCAAAAGCACTATGATTTTTTAAACATTTGTAAACATTTTACCCAGGTTATAAAGAGCAGAGAATGTTTCTTAAGATAGTTTATTATCTAACCGCAAATATTTGAAAATACGTTTATGGCTAAGTTCATTAAAATTTGAAAAGCTAAGCCTTCATTAGTTCAGTTACTTTTTTATTGGTCTTCATGGCCCAATATAGTTAAAATGAAAAAAGATTTTGAGAGAGTGTGTGGGCTTCAGCTTATATAATTTCAGTCAGCGTCAGCAAGCTTATTTTGGTTTTATTTGGTTTTCTCACTTGTATTACATGGGAGTGTTTGTAGTTTGGGAGAACTGTAAGTACCATTTCAAGTTCTCAACAAAATGTTACATGAAATAGTCCCAGATTAGTATCATTAATGTTTAAAACATAAACATGAGGTCTTATTAAAAGATAAAGATTATAACTAATTTAGGAAATCAATAAAAGAGCATAGTTATGCTAAGTTGCCCATCTACAAGTTACAACTAGAGTATTAATTTTATAGTTCAAACCAAATCTAATTGTTCATAGAAATATATGTTTCCATGGCAATTACTTTGACAAAATATGCTGCCTTCTGAATCTATCCCATTTTCTCTCAATGGAGCCTGTAAACAATGAGGCCACTGCCTGCCAATAGAGCATGATATCTGCATCATCAAATCGTTTTTAAAAATAATTAAACAGGTAAATAAATATAGTCTTAGGTCATCATAAGTGCACCCAGAGGGGTGAAACAGAAAGTGACCAGTGATGGGGCAGACAAAATTCGATAAGGTAATTTTGAAAAGGCTCTCTGAACAGAAGAAATTTGAGATGAGCCCTGAATGACAGGACAAACTTAGTCAAGTACAGATGAGGAAAAGGACTTTCCTGACCATGGGAAAACAAGGATATAGGATGAGGGTTAAGAATGGGCTTGGCCTATCTAGAGATGGAGAGAGGTCTGTGGAGCTGGAGCACGGTAGTGAGGGGCAGAACGAGATATAAGTTTGAAGACAGGCAAGGACCAGCTGGTGAGGCCTTGGAGGTCAGATTTGATCTAATTGAAATGAAATTTATTGGAGGGTTTTTAGTAACATGTCTGGTAAAGTAACATGTTTTCATGTACATTGTGAGCAATCACTTTATAATCTACACTGCAGACTCTTCTAAATTTCCTAAATATTGTTTCACGCATCACTCTGCCTATTCAAAAGTCTTAAACCTGTTTTCAGTTTCATCTAAATAAAATGATAATTGTCTTAACAATTGACCTTCCACAATGTAGAAGCAGTGAATTCCTCAAATCTTACTAAGTACAACTTCCCTCCGTACCCTCTGCACTATATTCAAATTCTCCTAGTCAGAATCTTTCTAAACTTATTACGTCCTTTCTTGCCTTCACAACCCTGTCCATCATCCCTGCTCTGAACCATTCCATTCCTCATTTCTTCTTCCTGAAACTTTTCCCATTTTGTTCCTACTATCTGAATATTTGTATAACTGCCACAGTTCATTCTTGAATAAACTGTTTTTTTCTTCACCACTCATTTGGCATTTGTGAAGCACATCTTCACATTTTGATACACAGGATTAAATAAATCAACTGGCTGACCAGTGACAGTGGTTTTGTATTTTTTTTCCTCCCATCACTAACACACAATACTTAATACAGTGGACACTCTTGAATGTTTGAAAAGAATAGAGATGTAACTCTGTTGTGATCAACATGTACTTATCTGTCTAAACTTTTTTTTTTTTTGCTAAACTTTGAAGCAATAAGCACCTTTCTAGCTAGTTGACCATGATCATAAAATAGAAAAAACATTTAAAACATGTAGAGGGAATGAGCTAATGACCTTGAACTCGACATAATTTTTTAGATTTCTATCTAACAACTCTGGAATGTTCAATGTTTTCCTTTAGGGAAATAAAGAACAACATCTATAAAGGAATCTATTAATTTGAGAAAGTTTTACCTCGCACCCAAGAATTTTATAAATGAGTAGGATGAGTTCATTTTTCTTCCCATTATCTATTTGGAACACAAAACAACCACTTGCTGGGGTTTAAAAATAAATCAATGTGGTCATCTATGGCCTTTTCCAGGACTTTCCATCAACTTTAAATCAATGAATAGATAGATGTAATTAGCTTGTTTTGCTTCAAAATAAACTATAGGAAAGTTTTCAACATTGAGGACTCTATTTCTTATGGAGGGTAAAGAAAAATCAATTCTTCTGAGATATAGAACCAAAAAGTATACTTACAATAGAAACAGATGCCACTGAAATATAAACTATCTGGCACTGAATTTTGAACTGACAGCAGCTGAGTTTTTTATTTTCACTTTTAGGACAAGAGAGCACTTGTTAGTGTAGAGTCTTTTGCTCATTATTATAGTATACAGCTGGGAAATCTATGGTGATACATGCTATTCACTTAAAGATAATTTTTATTAGCATTGTTTGGACTATGTAAAAGCTTAAATCATTCCAGGAAATAAAAATACCTTGAGACTGATTATGTGATATCATAGAAGTTCAAAACCTTTATATTTAGCACAAACATTTCTATTAATAAATCTCAAAATTGCTTGAAACATATGACTGATAAAGAATCATGGGCAATGGTATAAAAGAAAAACATATGCGCACATGTACACATATGAAAAAAATTCTCATTCAATATCTAGCTTTGTTTTTTAACAATTCTTGATCTCTGCTTTAAAAAAATAAACATAAATTTAAGTGGAAGAAAGTGAAATGGGTTTTTGATGCTGTGACTAGAACCTGTTTTTACATGAAGGAAATAAAAGGAAAATCTCTTCTTCTATAAAAAAGTGATCACTGATATTTTGTTCATGCACATCATCAGGAACAAGATGATGAAAAGCTCAGATTCAACTTAGCTGAGAAAGCACAGCTTCTACATGTTTCTTTAGTGTTCACCTTCTTTAGGTCTTCTAAAGAAACTTCTGCAAAATAGAAGGAACATTTTTCTTGCTGGAACTCAGGCTTCCTCATACAGATGTGAAATTGATGTTTATGAGAATTCACAACCAAAAGTATTCCATAAACAATTTAATAAAACAAAGGTTTTGTTTTTTTTTTTCTTTTTACATGTCTTTTTTACTGTCTCTTTTATGGCACTTTAGGAGATCAGGTTTTAACCTAGAAATTGGTTTGGTTCTTTGTGTCGCCACAGTTAAAACAGAAGATTAGTATATGTCTGGCTATGTCAGACTTACCTTCACCTTACCTCTCTCTCATTCTATAGGTATTAATTTAATTCTTAGAAAGAATATGGATGATTACAGCAAGTTTTAAGCCCAGAAACATGCCTGTAATTATGATAGCCAGTGAACCCAGGGCGGAATCAGAAAGTGAACTCCTAGCTGCACAGAACTAGCTTTCTGTGCAGCTAGGAGTTTCAATACTTGAAATTCCTCAAGTCGGGCAGAAACATTTCTCCTTATATACATAACTATTTATCTGTTTTATTTTC
>NW_011888789.1:2251559-2254066 GCF_000151845.1 Pteropus vampyrus | reverse complement strand
CATAAATTTAAGTGGAAGAAAGTGAAATGGGTTTTTGATGCTGTGACTAGAACCTGTTTTTACATGAAGGAAATAAAAGGAAAATCTCTTCTTCTATAAAAAAGTGATCACTTATATTTTGTTCATGCACATCATCAGGAACAAGATGATGAAAAGCTCAGATTCAACTTAGCTGAGAAAGCACAGCTTCTACATGTTTCTTTAGTGTTCACCTTCTTTAGGTCTTCTAAAGAAACTTCTGCAAAATAGAAGGAACATTTTTCTTGCTGGAACTCAGGCTTCCTCATACAGATGTGAAATTGATGTTTATGAGAATTCACAACCAAAAGTATTCCATAAACAATTTAATAAAACAAAGGTTTTGTTTTTTTTTTTCTTTTTACATGTCTTTTTTACTGTCTCTTTTATGGCACTTTAGGAGATCAGGTTTTAACCTAGAAATTGGTTTGGTTCTTTGTGTCGCCACAGTTAAAACAGAAGATTAGTATATGTCTGGCTATGTCAGACTTACCTTCACCTTACCTCTCTCTCATTCTATAGGTATTAATTTAATTCTTAGAAAGAATATGGATGATTACAGCAAGTTTTAAGCCCAGAAACATGCCTGTAATTATGATAGCCAGTGAACCCAGGGCGGAATCAGAAAGTGAACTCCTAGCTGCACAGAACTAGCTTTCTGTGCAGCTAGGAGTTTCAATACTTGAAATTCCTCAAGTCGGGCAGAAACATTTCTCCTTATATACATAACTATTTATCTGTTTTATTTTCCGAAGACTAAAATTCTGCAGGATGGTATGATAACTAGCTGTTATTTATTTATTTATTAATTTTTGTTAGCGAGTTTTAACGTCTCACACTATAAACCTTTAAGCCAACATCTGTGATCATTTGTATGTTTGGTTTAGCAGATTTCTTTACAGCTTCCCTAGCCCAGACACAACCAAAACTAAAGATGTGGCATGAAAGGGCAGAGAAAAATCCTTATCCTAATATTATTAATACTTTCCTAATTAATTTCACATTGTAAATGCCTGAGTGAAGTCAAGTGTTTTCTCATTTTGTGTAGTGTAGATGAAATATTATTTGGCTTTTCTACACAGATGGCTAAGTTATTTGGAAGGCTTTTAAGATCGAAGTAAATGAAATATCAATGCTAATTAGGAAAGTTACAGAGCATAAACTTTGGTACACTGCAAATAAAACCTTTTTCTCCTACTAACATACATCTAAGTCATCTCAAGTGAATTTTGATCTTATTAATTACATAAAATTTCTTTCATAATAACAAAAAATGCTTCAAAATTTTGTGATATTGACAACTACAGTGTTTCTTAATATTCCAAATTTAAAAAAGAGTAAAACATGGACATTTTTTAAAATGAGACTTTATTAGAAATAAAAATTTAAGTTAATCGCTAAATGTTTGATGATTAGTTAATAATTTTTTATTAAAACTTTTTTTATTAAAACTTTATTTGCCTACCTTGGATGATGAAAAATATCTAGACCATTGTTTTACTTTGGACTGCCTTCTGCATTAGGCTTCATCTGTTTCTTCAGTGATAAAGTTAAGGACTTTCATAAAATATTCTTCTTAGAAATATCTTATGGTGTCACAGAGTGAAGATCCCTCTAGGGGTTTGGTAGCCAGTAACTCTTTCAACAGGACAAAGTAGATCATGGAAGAGTTCACATGTAGATATCTCACTCAAGCCCAGTAGACCCAGAGAAACCACAAACCAACGGAGAGAGAAAGAAGTGGTGTCAGAGCAAGAGAAGACATGGGGGCGAGGTAACAAAAACTGTGGCAGTTCTAATCAACATGTTAAAAAAATAACCGAATATCCTTTTGATTCATGGAGCTGGCCAGAATCAAATATATAAAAAGCTAATCAAGTTTTTAAGACTATTTTATGATTAAAATAACCACCATCCTGGACCAAAAGAGAATATTATTTTTTAAGACTTAAAACTATTTGTGAGTTCCTAACCACCTTTGATCAGGACACAGGCAAATAAAACTGCTTGACCTATAAGAGCACACATCCCCCAGTGCTTATTTCAGATGAGGAAAAAAGAAGATAATGGAAAAAGAAAATTTCCCAGAGGGTGAAACCAAGGACCCTCTAGGAGCCAATGGATGAGGACACTATGTCCAGGCATCATGGACAATTCACAGGGTAAGAACTCTCAAAATGTCTTCACTTTTTTTCTTTATCTGCTATAAAGCTTCTATTTTTTTTTTTCCTTTCTGAATCAGATTAATGCTATATCCTATCCTTGCTCCATACTCTTACCAAAGATGTATAAGATATAGGAGAGAAAAAAAACTAGCGTAGATGATAGGGGCTCTGTTCATCCCTCTGGCAACCAAATCAAAGTTGTGATGGAAACGAGGAGCAGCAGCAAATAAAAATCGCCTGGGATCTAGATGAACAAGCCATATAACTAGGGAGAAATCCAAGAAAGCATCGTGCAATGGCAGAAGGTAGGATGGGGCGAGGACG
>NW_011888789.1:2209128-2249834 GCF_000151845.1 Pteropus vampyrus | reverse complement strand
TCCTATCAATAAGTAGCTCAAATAGAAAAGAATTAAGTGCTCCAACTAGAAGATAGAGTGGACAAATGGAAAGGAAAGCAAGACCTCTACATGTTGCCTATAAGAGACTCACTTCAGATTAAAAGACAAACACAGACTAAAAGGAAAAGGATGGAAAAAAGATATTGCTTTGTTGGACCTAGAAGGTATTTAAGTCAGACAGAGAAAGATAAACACTTTATGATTTCATTTATATGTAGAATCTGAGGAATAAAAAGAACAAACTAATCAAAAACAAACTCACAAATATAGTGGACAATTTGATGACAGACAGAGGTGAGAGGGATTGGGGGAATAGGAGAATGGGTGAAGGGTTAAAGAAGTACAAATTAGTATCTGATGGATGGTCACAGGGATAGGGAGCACTGGATAGGGACTTCAGTTAGCATTAATATGTTGGCAAAGTGGAGGGTCAGGGGAAAGAGGGAGCAATTGCGGGGATCATTTTATGAACTATATAGATGTATAACCAATGTACTGTATACTTGAAACTAATTAAAATAAATAATTTTTTTTTTAAAAAAAGATGTATAGGATGTAGATCATTTCTCTTTTCAGTCCATGTATCATGGATCAAGGGAAATACCATCCAGGCTGATGTGACACTGAGGTGAAGAGATCATAGTGCATTCCCCATAGTTCCAAGACTTTGAACTTGACTCAGAGCATAGGCATTCATATCTCCCTCAGGAAGAGAGAATTTATATAGAAGAAAAAAAGTGAACAAAACAGTTCATGTTCAGCAGGGATGACTGGTGGTCATTAAGCTATCTGTGAGTATCCTTCTCTTCTCATAAGCAAATGGAAATATTGCCATTTCCAGTCTATATAAAGCATATTTGGGTGATTTTCTTTGACCAATGAGATGTGAACAGCAGAGGCTTTAAGGTGCTTCTGAAGAAAAGTCTTGACAGATAGTGCCTGGTTCATCACATTTCTTCTTCCAGTCTCAGCTTTTGTCAAAATAGTCTCCCTCAGTCTGGATCACTGTGATACTAGAGTGAGATAACCTCCTCTACTGACCCGCTAGGAATGTCAAATGAGTAAGAAATAAAGAGTTTGGTGTGTGTGTGTGTGTGTGTGTGTGTGTGTGTGTGTGTGTGTTAAGCTACAGGACTATCTAACCAATCTTATATAGCCAATCTAGTACATTCAAGAGCAAAATAATTATAATAATCAAAAAAGAGAACTGCATGGAGATACAAGAAAACAATGAAGATCAAAAGGTGAAGGATCAATAAAACTTACTACTACTTTACCCAATAATTGAAGAATATACGTATACATGTTCTTTTCAAACATATGCAGAATGTTAACAAAAATGGACCATGTAATAAGGCATAAAGTCTCCCTAAATGTATTTTAAATGGGATATAAAAGAAGTCTCATAAAATTATAAAAGATTAGGATAATACACTTTCTCACAGTGCAATTAATATAGAAGTTGATACCAAAAATTATCACTAGGAAAGCTCTAAATATTTGGAAACGAGAGGTTTATATCTAGAGAACATATGGAACACGGAAAAAAATATGAAAGAATTTACAAAATATTTAGAACTGAATAGTAACAAAGATGAAATATATTTAAAAACTTAGAGAGTTCCAGTCAAAATGGCAGGCTAGGTAAAATCAGGGTTCATCTCCTCATAGGACTGCATAAAAATTACAACCAAATTATAGAACAAACAACTTGGAGAACCACTTGAAGTCTAGCTAATCATAACACATACATCGAGGATATAAAGAAAAAGTCACATCCAGACTGGTAGGAGGAGCAGAAATGCAAAGAAGACTGGTCCGGCACCTGCACGTGGTGGTTGAGCACCAGGAGGGAGAGTGTGGATGCAGAGTTCCCCCTGACGAATGAGGGGCCCTATTCCCACACAGGGCTCCCCAGCCCAGGATGCCAGTCCTGGGAAGAGGATTCCCCACAAAATCTGATGGCAAAACCAGTGGGGACTCTGGCCATCTGGGTGAGATGGAAGGAAATTGAAAACCCAGATGTTCCCTCAAAGGGTCAGCACACAGATTAACTCACTCACAGACACCCTGGGCTCTGGTGGAGGGTCAGCAGCTCTGGAGGCACAAGAGACATACAGGGAAAGATTGAGCTGAGTGGTGCCAGAGCAAGGGCTGGAGGGACAGCCACCAATGCTCCTTTGTTGGGCACCCCCTCCAAGGCAGTCTACAGGTGAGCACCATCTTTCTTATGTTGAAATCTCCTCCTGCATGACCAATTCTGAAGTTGCATTGGTCTGGTGAGATCAGCCAACTCCACCCTGTGTTACTTTGGGACCTCGCCCCACTCAATCCACAAATGAGCGGCCCAGGAAAGGCCAGGCACAACCTGTGCCTTCTCTGGGCTGCACATTTATTGATAGGCAGCAGCCCTCAGCTCATGTGGCCTGCATGCCACCTACACATTTTGGAGGAGACTTTTGGTGGTGAGCCACTGGTGCCAGCCAGAGCTACAGTATCTTAACAGAGCGCAGGGGTCTGAGGGCCTGAGCTGGACAGCAGCTGGCCTCACTGTAATCTGAGACTTTTACAGGAAGCCTCAGATTTAGTACTGGCATGAAACCTGACTCTGCATCAGCCAATATTTGCTCACTTTACTCCGGTGACTCCCTGGGTCCCTGCTTTACCCAACTTACATACCACACAAAGGCTCTTCCAGCTGCGGAGTCATATGGACAGCTGACAGATAGCTGACAGGCAGCCTCAAGCCTTGAGGTACACTGGTCCTTTTGCTAAGCTGCCCCAGGCCTGATACTGGGGGTAACTGACCTTGGTTCTCAGTATGGTCTCTTTCACTTGCCTCTAGATCCAGCATAGGTAGCAGCCAACCACAGATTGCTTTGTAGCTCCACCAGGTAGCCCTAAACAATCAAAGGCAGAGGCAGAACTTGGTCTACATGGCAGCCCCTCCCAAAGGGCCATAGAACCAACACATCTGAAGGCTGGCATCAGCTACAACAGAGCACCACCTGACTAGCCCCATAAGTAGCACATCAAAGAGTGGTTTCAACAGGTACATGAAACTGCTAGGGCAAATCCCACTCTGTGGGGTCAGCCCCCACACAACAGTTCATACCCTTGGGCATGGCCAATCCCCACAGCCAGTCAGCCCGAGAGTCAATTCTATTCACCAAGGTGCTAACAGCAATCAAGACTTAGCTACAATAAGAGAACACACGCAACCACACAAGGAACACATTCAGAGGCCCCAGTGTAGGTGATCAGGGAGACTGCACCACTGGGCCACACAGGACACCTACTATATGAGGCCACCTGGCCAAGGCTGGGAGGCATAATAAATCTTCCTAATACATAGAAACAAACACACAGAGGCAACTAAAATGAGTAAACAAACATGCTGCAAATGAAACAACCCAGAAAAAAATAAAACTAAATGAAATGGGCATCCTTATAACCATAGACAGAGTTCAAAACACTGGTTATAAGGATGCTCAATGAACTAAGGGAGAGAATAAATGATCTCAGTGAGAACTTCAACAGGGAGATAGTAAATATAAAAGAGGACATGGAAACCATAAAGAAGTGAAGTGAAGAATACCATAACTAAAATGATTAATATACTTGAAAGAATCAACAGTAGATTAGGATTGAAGCAGTGAATTGGAAGAAAAGATAGCAGAAAAACCCAATTGGAACAGCAACAAGAAAAAAGAATTCCCCCAAATGATAATTTAAGAGACCTCAGGGAAAACATCAAGTGTACCAACATCTGCATCATAGGAGTATCAAAAGGAGAAGAGAGAGAGCAAGGGATTGAAAACCTATTTGAAGAAATAATTACAGAAAAATTTCTTAACCTTGTGAAGGAAATAGATGTACAAGTCCAGGAAGTGCAGAGAGCCCCAAACAAGATGAACCCAAACAGGCCCACAGCAAGACACATTAAAATTAAAGTGTCAAAGATTAAAGATAAAGAGAGAAGCCTAAAAGCAACAAGAGAAACACAACCAGTTACCTATAAGGGAGCATCCATAAGACTGTCAGCTAATTTCTCAACAGAAATTTTGCAGTCCAGAAAGGATTGGCATTAAATAGTCAAAGGGATGAAAAGCAAGGACCTACAACCAAGACTACTCTACCCAGCAAGCCCATGATTTAAAATTGAAGGGGAAAGCTTCCCAGACAAGAAAAAGCTGAAGTTCATCGCCACCAAACCAGTACTACAAGAAATGTTAAAGGGACTTCTTTAAGAATAAGAAAAAAAAGAAAAACACAAATATGAGTAATAAAATGACAATAATTGTGTACCTATCAATAATCATTTTAAATGTGAATGTTTTAAATGCTCCAATCAAAAAATATAGAATAGCTAAATGGAAAAGAACACAAGAGCCATGCATATGCTGTCTACAAAAGACCTACTTCGTATTAAAAGACGTACACAGCCTAAAAGTAAAGGGATTAAAAAAAGATATTTCATGCAAATGGTAATGAAAATAAAGGCACCCAGGTAGCAATACTTATATCAAATAAACTTTAAAACAAAAGTTATAATAAGAGACAAAAAGTGACATTACATAATGATAAAGGAATCAATCCAATAAGACGATATAAACTTTGTAAACATTTATGCACTTAACATAAGAGCACCTAAATATATAAAGCAAATAATGACTGACATAAAGGGAGAAATCAACAGTAATACAGTCATAGTAGGGGACTTTAGCACCCCATTGACACTAATGAACAGATCTTCTGAATAGAAAATCAATGAGGAAGCAGTGGACTTACATGACACACTAGACCAGATGAATTTAATTGCCATTTTGAGAGTATTTTACCCCAAAGCAGCAGAATATACATTCTTCTAAAGTGCACATGGAACATTTTTTCAAGACAGACCACAAAACAAGTCTTAATAAATTTAAGAAGATTGAAATTATATCAAGCATCTTCTCTGACCACAACAATATGAATCTAAAACTCAATTACAAGAAAAAAAAATGAAAACCACACAAATACATGGAGATTAAATAACATTATACTAAATAATGAATGAGTTAACAATGAGATTAAGAAGGAAATCAAAAGATACTCTGAGACAAATGGAAATTAAAACATGACTCAAAATCTGTGAGTCATAGTGAAAGCAGTCTTAAGAGGAAAATTCATAGCAATACAAGCCTACCTCAAGAAACAAGAAAAATCTCAAATAATCTAATCTTACACATAAGGGAACTAAAAAAAGAACAGCAAACAAAGTCAAAAATGAGTAGAAGGAAGAAAATAATAAAGATCAGAGTGGAAATAAAAAGAATACAGTCTAAAAAAAAAAACTATAAAAGGTCAGTGAAAACAAGAGGTGGTTCTTCGAAAAGATACACAAAATTGATAAACCTTTCACTAGACTCACCAAGAAAAAAGAGAGAGGACCTAAATAAATAAAATCAGAAATGAAAGAGAAGTAACAACTTAAACCCCAGAAATACAAAGAATTGTAAAAAAATACTATGAGCAATTATATGCCACCAAATTAGACAGTCTGGAAGAAATGGATAAATTCCTAGAAACATATAATTTTCCTAGACTAAATCAAGAAGAACAGAAAATCTGAACCAACAAATTACGACTAATGAAATTGAATCAGTAATGAAAATATTCCCAACAAACAAAAGTCCTAGACCAGAATTTTACCAAACATTTAAAGAAGAATTGACATTTATTCTTCTCAAACTGTTTCAAAAAATCCAAGAGGAGAGAAGACTCCTAAGCACATTGTATGAGGCTACTATTACCCTGATTCCAAAACCAGATAAAGACATTAAAAAAATAAAATTATCAAACCATATCCCTGACAAACATAGATGCAAAAATCTTCAACAAAATGTTAGCAAACCTAATTCAGCAAGACATTAAAAAAAAACTATACACCATGATCGAGTGGGATTTTTTCCTGTGATGCAAATTTCATTCAATATCTGCGAATAAATCAACATGATACACCACATAAACAAATTGAAAGATAAAAATCATATGATAATATTAATGGATGCAGATAAAGTGTTTGCAAAATCCAGCATCTATTTATGATAAAAAGTCTCAGCAAAGTGGGAATAGAGGCAACATACTTCATCCTAATAAAGGCCACATACCGCGAACCCACAGCTAACATCATACTCTATAGGGAAAAGTTAAAAGTGTTTTCCTTAAGATGAGGAACACAAAAGGATATCCACTTTCACACTCCTATTTGACATAGTATTGGAAGTTCTAGCTGCAGCAATAAGACAAGAAAAAGAAATAAAAGGCATCCAAATTGGAAAGGAAGAAGTAAAACTGTCATTATTTGCAGATGACATAATACTATATGCAGAGAACCCCAAAGAGTCCACCAAAAAAAAAAAACTGTTAGAACTGATAAATAAATTCAGTAAAGTAGCAGGAAACAAAATTAATATTCAGAAATTATTTTCATTTTTATACACCAATAACAAACTATCAGAAAGAGAAACTAAAAATAATTCCATTTACAATTGCATCAAAAAATAATCAAATACCTAGTACTAAATTTAACCAAGGAAGTAAAAGACTTGTATTTGAAAACTATAAGACACTTAAGGAAAAAATTGGAGAAGAAACAAATAAATGGAAGCATATGCCGTGTTCATGAATAAGAATTAACATCGTTAAAAAGTCCATACTACCCCCAAACAATCTATAGATTCAGTGTAATCCCTAACAAAATACCAATGGAATTTTTCACAGAACTAGAACAAATAATGCTAAAATTTAAACCACAAAAGACCCCAAATAGCTACAGCTATTTTCTTGAGAAAGAAAAGCAAAGTTAAACGTATCATGTTATCTAATATCAAATTATACCACAAGGCTATAGTAATCAAAACAGCATGGTACTGCCACAAAAACAGGCATATAGATCAATGGAACAGAACAGAGAGCCCAGAAATAAATCCACACCTCTATGATTTTTTAATCTATGACAAAAGAGGCAAGAATTTACAATGGGTTAAAGACAGTCTATTCAATAAGACAGTCTATTCAATAAATATTATTGAGAAAACTGGACAGATACATGCAAAGAAATGAAACTGGTCCACCTTCTTACACCATATACAAGAATAAACTCAAAATGGATTAAAGACTTAAATGTAAGCCATTAAAACTCTCAGGAGAAAACATAAGCAGTGAACTCTCTGACATTGTTCTTAGTAATATTTTTTCTGATACATCTTCTCAGGAAAAGGAAACAAAAGAAAAACAAATGGGACTACATCAAAATCAAAAGTTTTTGCATAACAAAGGAAACCATCAGCAAAGCAAAAGGCAACCTACTAATGGAAGAAGATATTTGCCTATAATACATCTGATAAGGGGTTAATATCTAAAATATATAAAGAACTCGTACAACTCGACGAAAAAAAGAAATCCAATTTAAAAATGGACAGAGGACTTGAATAAGCATTTCTCCAAAGAGTACATACAGGTGAACAATAGACATATGAAAAGATGCTTAACATCACTAATCATCAGAGAATGCATATTAAAACCACTATGAGCTATCACCTCACAATTGTCAGAATGGCTATCATCAAGAAATCAACAAACAACAAGTGTTGGTGAGGATATGGAGAAAAGAGAACCCTTTTGCACTATCGATGGGATTGTAAATTGGTACAACCATATGGAAACCAGTTAAGAGTCCCTCAAAAAATTAAAACTGGAACTACCTTATGTGCCAGCAATTCCACTTCTGAGTATTCATCCAAAGAAAACCAAAACACAAATTTGAAAAGATATATGCACCCTTATGTTTACTGTAGCACTGTACAATAGCCAAGATATGAAAGCAACCTAACTGCCCATAAATAGATGATTAGATAAAGAAGTGGTACACATATACAATGAAATATTACTCGGCCATAGAAAGAATTAAACCTTACCATTTATGATAGCATGGATGGACCTAGAGGGTATTATGCTAAGTGAAATAAATCAGGCAAAGACAAATGCATATGATTTCACTTATATGTGGAATCTAAGGAACAAAGTACATAAAACGAAAATAGATTCAGATGCAGAGAACAAACTGGTGATTGCCAGATGGAGGTGCAGGTGGGGGCCTGGATGAAAAAGATGAAGGGATTAAGAGGTATAAATTGGTAGTTATGAAATAGTCATAGGGATGTAAAGTACAGCATAGGGAATATAGTCAATAATATTGTAATAAAAATGTGTAGTGCCAGATGGGTATAAGACTAATCAGGGGGATCACTTTATAAATTATATAAATGTCTAACCACTATGCTATAACCTGAAATATATAAAATATTTAATGTCAACTGTAATTAAAAAATAAAATTAAAATTAAAAAATTAAGAAAATGACCCAACTATTGATACTACAGATATTAAATAGATGATAAAAGGGTATTATAAAATTCCTTTTTGCCAATAATATTGAAAATTTCAATAAAACAGCCAACTCCTTGGATGCATTTCTAAATTATTTCCATAGAATATGCTGGTTGAGTTATAATTGCCAGGTCACTGGTCGCTGCCATATCATTTGGAATCTTGGAAGCAGGTTCCAAATTGTAATGCTCATCAGTCCCAAACAGTTTCATCCTGCCATCTAAAGGTGGCGCTGTTTAAACTCCCCACTAAGATCAGCTAGGTATTTACAACTCTTAATCTACTCTGACCCCAGAAAGACTGATTTGAAAGTGTTTCCTAATCATACTCATCTTTTGCAGTTAACCCATTCCGCCAGCTTCTTTGACAAAAAAGTAATCCTTTAAACATTAATAGTAAAAATAACTAAAGTAATACATATTTTCTATTTGCTTCACAAAGAAAAAAAATCCTGACCTCAGAAAGGCTTTAAGTCTTATTTAAATGCATTTATACTAGATACATATTCTTCAGAAAGTATATTGAATTATTTATTTAGCAATTTGTGTTTTTAGGTCATGAGTAATATTAATTTCCATTTAAATGAATGTGAGAGTATTTGATTACATTGTGGTGTTGCCTACTTTGTCTGAACTATTCATTCTCATGAATAAATTGAAGAAATTAATTAGAATGTAGAATAATGGTTTGGCTTAACAAATCAATATTAAATGAAGAGTAAAAAAAATTGCTTCTATTTGCAGATAATGGAATAAATACATATATTTGCCTTACTTCCCTCTTATAAACATATTAAGTTGACAATTAAAAAATGTACAAATAGGTAAGAAAAAGAAATATATTGATAGTATGGTAGTCCACCTGTTTCCTTTTTTATAGCCAGTGCACTCATCTCAAACTGCTCAAATTTCTGCTGCTAATTGGCTTACAGCTGTGTTTCTCACAAGGAAACATTCTAAAATGAAATTTTGGATATGAATTAATCAATGGAAATCTGGCATTAAGGACTCTGTTACCAGCGGTACATGGAGAATGGATAGCTCATGACTGCTGTAGTAATGCAGTTGCTAAAACATTCATCATTACTGAACTGGGATGGGGCAATGGTGGAGGGGACACATTGGCTAGTCAATATTTCTGCACTTGAGAAGTATGACGGAATAGGTTATTGAATTGGGTGGCTGTGACTGCGTGTCATCAGTTCAGTGAAGAGAGATAATGGCAGACCCAGAATGATTAATCACCAATTAAGAACAAAATCTGAAAGCCAAAGGTCTTCCTTGCCAGCGTTTATGAAAGCCCTATCTTCTGCAAATGGAGAATAGACAGAACGGAGGACTCAGCTCAAAACCAAATCATAAGAGTAGAGAAGATTCAGAGAAGATTAAATACTACAATATTTACAACAGAATCAGATAAGTGAAAGGACTTGCAAGATTCCACAGAGAATATTCATGTAAGGCTTTTAATAAAGGCAAAGAATGCAATACAGTATGAGAAAGAGAATTTAAGCAAGCGTCAGGGCCCAAAACACTTCGAAAAATAGTTTTTTAGGGTCTTTATTACTTACGCGAGGACATGCTTTGTCTCTGGATTCAGCCTCCAAAATTTGTGCAAACTTGGTTTGGTGAGAGCTTCCTAAAAGTTTCCAGCAAGATCCTCCATTCCTATATAGACACCTAACCAAATCAGGCTGCATGACCAGCTATGCCAGATAACAGCTCTCAATAAACAAAACAGTGTCGGTCTCACTAGAGAGTTCCAAAATTTAAACAGCATGTAATAAATCATTAGGTAGCCTTCTACCTTATCTGGCCAAGAGTCAGTGCAAAACTTCCGGGTGTCAACAGAGATAGCTTAGAACTGACAGAGTCCATCTGTAAAATAACTCTATCCTACAAAAACTTAGCTCTGGCAAGTCTCCTATGCCAAAGTCAAATCCCTAATAGAGTAGGAATGTGACCCTGAAAACTGAGATATGAATATCTTAGTAGATGCAGTTTAAAACATTGATCTCACTGGTCTGACTGAAGTGACTCATTTCTTGTTAGAAAATAGTGGCTACCAAGTAACATCAGCATCATGGCAACATGAGATGTACCTTGGTTATGTACTCCCTTTAACAGCTAAAATTCAGCATCCATCCACAAACGAAAGTGCCTCTGTGGGAGTTGCAGGATCCAGCACTATATGCTAAGGGACCCAGGAGGTGTCTTGCCCACAGACATTGGTATGGGCTGTGGAATGGGCAGGAACAGTCTACAGAATGCTAACTTAGGCAGACACCCGTAGACAACAGAGCCTATGGAGAAGACCAGGTTTCAGAGGAGACGTTCCAATACTCCACTGGAGAAAACAAATAAACAAATAAACCATGTCTGGATGCAAGGAGAGAGTAAGATGAACTTTGCCAGCATCATCCCTTTTTCCAAGGTGGCAGTTTAGCTAGTGGCAGTTCCCAGCAGTGCAAAATTAGAAACTCCAGGAAAATCAAAACACAATGTAAGAAAATCATGGTACAAATGTAAAACTAATTAAAATGTGATAATTTTAATAATAATGAAAATAATGTAAAAAAATAATAATTATTTTGACCTTGCTCTATGAACTATCTTTTTGAGGCATCCCAGCAGTGATGACATGGGACTTAAAATTAAGAAAATGTAATCCTGACACATTACTTAGCTCTGGAGGGAGCAACATTTACCAAGCCACAGTCATTTAGATGATATGTTGTTGGTTTGCCACTTTTAATATCAACCTTTTGGTAAAGCAAGAAGAAAATGTAGCTACACACAGAATATAAATACTACCAACTTAATAATGTAAAAATAAAAGTATAATTGACAGAATCTAGGAGGCATTTGTGGAATAAGAAAGATTATAAGAGTACCTTATAATGGAGGTACTCTTAGAATGGAGATATAGAAGATATAATTAAAATCAATTGCAATAAAATATAGATGTTTAAATATATTTTTAATTATAATGTGTAACAATAAAGGACAAATAATAACATAACTCCTCAAACATCTTTTGGAGGTGTGCAAAGAGCTAAATCCTCCTTTTCTGTAGCAGGGAATCAGATGTTTTTGAAAGTGCATGAGCATGAAATGACCATGTAAACTAATTCTCAGGGTTTTTAAATAATCATTTAAAAATTTTCAAACAACTTATAACTACTTGTGTTTATAATATTTTAATGGCATCAGCAAATATAAACAAACATTCTAGTATGGATAATTAATTGTACTTTAGATGTCAGATTGAGACAGGGTTAAAATTGCAAAAGAAGAGTAATTATTTTGTGGTTGCATAAAACATTTAGTTTTAATATTGCTGAAATCTGTGTTATATCAATTGTGTTAATAACTACAACGATAGCTTGGATAATTCTTAGTGAAGAGATAAATTTCTGTAGGTGTTACCCAATCCATAGCTATATTTTTAAAATCCTAATCTGAGATTAGGGAGAGTAAAAATTATCCTACATGTTTATATAATATGTAGGTAGCCTGAAATCTATTCAAAGCAGAGTTGAGTGGTTCTTTGAGATTATATCCTGGCTCTGCCCTTGACCAGCTGCATGATCTTAGGCAAGTATTTCATCTTCCTCGATCTCAATCTTCACCTGTAAATACAGAATAATATCAGTTCTTACCCAAAAGTGATTGTGACAGTAGAATGAATTAATTAACATTAAATTACTCAAAGATTTCTTGACACATAATGAACACAATGAGTTAGTTATTATCATCATCCTAAAGAAGGAATAAGGCTTTATGAAGTTAACTTGTGAATGAAATAAATATATAGAGAGCCGTCGTCTGTCATGGCTACTACTGTAGCTGTGTTAACCAGCTGGAAAAGTAGGCCTCTGGACACACAAGTATGTATTGAGAAGGAGGGAAGAGTGGAGAGGAAGGGAGGCAAGGAGAGAGGGAGAGAAGGAGAGAGGGAAGGAGAAAAAGAGATATTTAAAAAATTAAGAGTAGCTTTTCTAAAATTTTAAAACACTGGGATATAAATAATACTGACTTGTGTTATAGACAAGAAGAAAAAGTCATTCTTCATCACTGTAGACCCACCCCAATTCTCCAATTTTACTTTGCACTATTATAAAGATGGCCCCAATAAAGCCTCTAGATAATGACAATGAAATTCTATAGTTAGCAGAGTGGCAAGAGAGATTACAATGCCTGACAAGTCAATCTGAAATGGCATGATGTCCAATAAGCAGGACTGCAGTACATAGGAGGATAATGAGAGCACCAGAGGCTAGATATCCCCTTTCTCTTTCTCAACCCATACTCTGCCTTCATGGCTATCTCTCCAAAACATACACCCTTTCAGTCAAACTCTTTGCAGAAACTGATGACTTAAATATAGTCATTGTTCCAGAAACTAAATATTAGAATTTCTCCTAAATTGACGGCTATCCAAGTCCCCAAATTAGTTCGAGAAATTTATAAGGTAAAAGTGTAGTTTTCTTTTACCTGGGTCATTAAATTCTCTCTTTAAACACATTTGTGATTTAAAATCTATGGTAGCCAACATAATTTATGTCCTAATATCAGACAAGTCCAAAAAAAGAAATCTATGCTTCAGAGAGAAAGAATTTATTAGACCATTCCCCTTGTGTGATAGTTCTATAGATTTAATTCTGGGAGATAAATAGGTGATTCTAAATATTGCGTAAATATTAGAACCCCCAAATTGCTGCTGTGTTGCAATTAATTAAGATGGTATACTTTCTTGCAATACAGAGCTTCAAATGGAATGTAACAGTGAACTCAAATGTATTTCCCTCATCAAGAAAACAAAGGTTATATTACCTTAGATTTAGATCACTCTCTGAAATGGTGTTTTATATTTGTGAAAAACGCCCATGTTTCAAAGAAAAATCCCAAATTTCATCTTATAATTAAATCCTGACTAAAATATGAAGGACTTAAGTATACAGACCACAAAATGTTCTTGTCTTACCTTCCTTCAGAAGTTCGATGTAAATGTTTCTTGGATTCGTAAAACCATTGCAGATTTTTACTGGTTACTTTAAAAATATTTTTCTTAATAACGAAAAGGAAATAATGGGTTTGAGAAATTTCAAAGAGAACAACTTTAGTCTATTTCTTCCTACTCCAAACCCATCTGATGATGTTTACCAAATTTCCTTTTTAATCTTTTTCTACACAGATTTTATTATGAAAAATAAATTTAGATAGTAGATCTTGATTAATATCTAAGGAAAATTTCAATTATACCTCTAAACAAGGAGCTAACTTTCTTGATTAGATACAAATCAACATATCTTTATCTTTGAGATAAATATTTCAGACTAGGCTGAAACTGAACATTTTTTTTAAGCTATCTCACCATATTACCAAATCTGCCTATATATAAATACAGCAGTGATATTATAAAGCAAGTTATACTCAAATGGAACAGGATTTTCTCTTCGTCCATGAGTAATCTTTGGAGAGTTTAAGAATCTGTAACATTCTGTTCATGCAATCTTTTGGGAGAGCTTCCTGTCCTAGTTAAGTTTTGATAGATTATAGTCATGCAGAAACAAACTTTGACTCCCCTGTCACTGTGCAACCAAAAAACTTAGCATCTGGACTCCTAGTTTGATTAAAAAAAAAAAAAAAACTTTTAGGGAATCCAGAAAAATCTTGGCAAGTAAAGGAACATAGCTCAAATGGAACTCAGAGAAATTGTCAAAGATATGTTACATTCAAATGTTGTTTTATAAACAACTTGAACTTTTGATACAAACGTACACATGCACACACACAAAAATTAAAATTCCAATAGGAGGCTTTGGATTCAACTATTAAAGATGATAATTTTGGTGACCATGCAATTTATTGTCCTATTTAGGATATTTGTGTAAAAGAAGTACTATTAATTATTACACTGGGGTCACTGTAAGCCAGGACAATCTCTGACAAATCAGATGGTGCAGTCAATTTGATGATAATGAAAGAATTGGAAGATATTCTCTTGGCTAAATAAATCCATGAAAAGATATAAGGTATTGATGGCTGACAAATGAATTCAGTCATAGTTGCATTTTTATGTTACCTCTAAAAATAACATGTTTCAATATTCACCCTAGCTATGATCTAATAATTTCATCTATTATAAATTTTGAACGATTTTCCAAACCCGAAAATGGCCTCGAGAGAAAGTCACTTGCCAATAGATTTATTTGGATCCTACTTGATGTGGTAGGACCAAATCCTCACTGAATGAGTAATTACAAGTATAATTCCTACAGCATGAACTCCATATATTCAAAAGGGAAGTATTATCTCCACATAGTTGAAAACTTATTAAAACTTAATATTCCAAGGGAATAATTAATCCTGAGCAATCTTTCAAAGTATTGAGTTATCAATTTGGAATTTTGTCTTACTGCTAAAGAAAACTTGGAGGACTACAAAAGTGATTTTTCAGTCTTCCACCAAAAACAGTCTTAACAAGAAGGAAGTTGAAATTGTCCAAGAAGGGGATTAACTGAGATCTTTGTTTTGTGAGGAATATGGAAGAGGTCTGACCCAGTAAGTGAGTGATGAGTGAGTTCCCAGAGACTGGAAGAGAGGAGGGGTGACAGGAACAGAGGGTGCTTGAACTCAGTTGCTCTCTTGCAGGCCACAATCAACACATAAAAGCTCCTTGAAAGAGACAGAAATACTAAGATCTGAGGAATAATTACCCTAGTATTATAATCCTTGGAAACATTCCTAATGGCTCAGTGATCATGGAGGATTGAAAGCCATAACTTTCCTTATGTGAATAGATGGTGCAGGCCGAGTATATCTTGAGTCCAGCAATACATCTTCTAAGTCGATGCTTTACTTCAATTATTGCTGCAGCAAACAGCTTCTAGCACTTGGCCTTGGTCCCATTGTGTCTCTTTTGCTTTTTGTTCCCTGGCATGGAACATGTTGGCACTCATGTATGTATAATTATGAAAGTATGAGAGAGTTAGGAACTAATGAGACAGAAGTCAGTGGATCGATAATCTGTCTTTCATATCCCAAGTTGACAATTCTAATGTGTATTCTGCAAAGTTGTCAGAAATACAAGCCTGAATTCCACTTACGTAACAGGGTGAGCAACTCAAAATAGAGGCTGAATTGGTTTTCCCTCGTCCTCCATTTTATTCTTCCCAGGTCCCCCTTTTTTCTGGGATAACTTTTCTTTGTGCCCACCTCCCCCTAAAAGAAAACCTGTATGCAAAGGATAAAAATAATTAGAATGATAACAGATTTCTCATCAGATGGAGAAAATCCATCTGACCATGGAGGCAAGAAGGAAATGGCACAAGATTTTTCAAGTGCTGAAAGAAAAGAACCATCAACCCAGAATTCTATATACAACAAAAATATCCTTCAAGAATGAAGAGAAAATCAAGACATTCTCAGATGAAAGAAAACTAACGGAATTTGTTGCCAGTGACCTACCCTAAAAGAATGGCTAAAGAATTTCTTAAAACAGAAAAGTAAATAATAAGAGAAGGAATCTTGATACATCCAGAATTTTAAAAAGACAATAGAAAAAGTAAAATTAAAGTAAATACAATGAACTTTCCTTTTCTTGTTGAATTTTTTAATCATATTTGATGGTTGAAACAAGATTATTATACATGTCTAATGTGGTTCTCAATAATGTGCAGGAAATATTTAAGACATTTATATTATAAGTGGAGGGAAGTTAAAGGGTGTAAAAGGAGGTAAAATTTCTTCTATACTTTACTCACACTGGAACAGCCACTCTGGGAAATAAATTGGAAGTTTCTTAAAGCACTAAACAAAGCATATTATGCAGTAATCACAGTCCTGGGCATTTGTTCTAGAGAAATGAAAATTTATGTCCATACACAAACTTCTACACAAATGTTCATAGCAGCTTTATCTGTAATAGTCAAAAACAGAATAATCAGAAATATCCTATGATAGCGGAATGATTACACACACTGTGGTACAGCCATACTATGGAATAGTATTTAGCAGTAAAAGGGAAAGAAGTATTGATACGTGCAATGACTGGTATGGATCTCAAGGGCATTATGCTGAATTAAAAAAATCTAATCATAAAAGATCATATATTGTATTATTCAATTTATATTATGTTCTCAGAATGACAAAATTATACATAAGTGAGAAATAAATTAGTAGTTGCTTGGATTTAAGAGGGGATGCTAGCTAAGTGTGACTATGAAGGGATAATACACAAGGAGAGTTGTGCTGGAAGAGTTGTGTATCTTTATTGAGGTGATGGCTACACAAATCTACCTATGACAATTGAATAGAACTATACACACATATGTGCCAATATCAATCTCCTGGTTTTGACATTGTATTACAGTTACACAAAATGTACCCATTGGGAGGAAATGTATCTTTTCTGTACGTTCATGCATCTTCCTATGAATCTAAAATTATTTCAAAGTAAAAACCTAATAAAAGAATCCAGAAAGAGTGCTCACTGGAACAACTTCTTGTTACATTTTATCTCAAAGCAGGAACTCATAAATGCTCACTTTTTTTTTGTACATGCTTTAATCTTTCACGATGGTTTTATTTCTCCCCACACTGCTTCATTGCACAATTTATCTTCCTTTTTGCTGCTTTACTCATATCTGCAATAAGGTAGGATTGTTTTAAGCTTTTAATTCTTTTTAGAAGATGAATATTCTGCTCACTTCTATCTTCAAGCATAGAGTATACATTTTTTCAGTGTTTTAGCTAATATAGAGCAGCTTCTAGCTCCAATCTCCCTAACAACACTAAGCCACTAGCTCCTCTTCAATATTGCCTCAATAAAACCATTAAAAAGATTTAATTTAATATTAAATCTTTTCATATGCATATACTCTATATACATGTAAATTAATCAATAAAATGTCTGCACGCATACACATACATAGATGTATATATGTGTATATGTACATATATGTGTACATACACATATACACAAATCAATGTAGAGAAAATAAAGTTCATTAAGAGTGAGAGAATACAAAGCAAAAGTATTTTCAGAATTATTATGATAATCAAATATTTAGCTTACTTGAAAGTTACAGTTAGCAAACCAGCACAGTCAAGACATAGTCAAGCTAATGGTCAAGGGAAGAAAATAAGATAAATTATTAGTTATCACTCTAAAATGTCAAAGTCCTACTTCAAGAAAACTAACTTCACAATTAGTTCTATGTTTAACTCCCTACCAAAGACAAAATCGAATTCCCTAATTAAAAATCAAAGCTGTAAAGACCACCTAACCTTTCTCATATGGCATCATTTTGTTAATTGTCAGAAGTCCACTGACAATGTTATTTTAATGGAGAGCAATCCCAGGTTTTCTGAGTAGAAATCTATACATTACTCATCATGTCTACAGCTTTAATGATAATAGGGAAGTTCTAATGCAGTATTTTCAAAGTACTATTCATTCCTTTTAAGTTTTTTTCTACAACTGTCCTGTCAGTAAAGATAAATGAGATTAATTTAAAAATTTTGGAATGACATATTGTCTCTAGGATTGCTTTGGAAATATCTTCGCCTCTAAATATTGAAAGTAATTGAAGGTAATTTAAAGTAATTTTACTAATCTGAAATATTATTACATTCAAGAAGAAAAAAGCTTTGAAAATATATCTTACTTGAATGGGCATACAACTTTCAACACTGAGAACAGAGTTAACTGAATTATAAAAACAGATAGAGTCATGAAGGAAAAATGCAAAATAATGAGAAACCAAACACCATCTCAGTAAAAACAGATGAAGACAGATTGGAGCACAATATCTCATGGAAATTTATTCACTTAGAATCTTCCCCCTCCCACTTCTCTCTCCCTCCCTCACTCCCGCTCTCCTCATTTAGGAATGAGGGGGATTGACAGCCATAGCATAGAAACAGACCTGAGCCAAGAAGAAAATCTCTGAGGATAACACCTTCACATTAATAAGTGTGAATACCAACAATCTTCCAAGTTCACTCTCCTCATCAGGAAACTCCACAGGTACTTAGCGTCTTACACTAAGCTCCAGCCAGAGGATGTCTATCACTGAGGGGAGGGAGGAGAGCTGATATAACCCGGAGTATAAGAACAGGGTGCCTGCCCACTGAAGTCTGGGGTAGGACAGGATTACCAAGACCAAACTCCCAGGCCATTGGATCCCAAGCTCTGTTCATCAACTCTTGGTAGATCATTCAGAGACTGTAAACAGTCGTCATTTTCCCTGTAAATGTCATACATCTACTAAAAGAAGAAACTGAAAAATGCCCTAAAATATCTGTTTCTTGTAACATGTGCTGAACATACAGATGATATAGTTTTAAAATATTACTCAAGTGCATTAAAATTATCGCTGTAGTTTTTTAACTGACATGAAAGGCACTATTTTAAAGAAATCCATTTGCATTTCAATTTCTTAACCTCTTTCAAAATGTTTATGCTTTAAACTCTGCACCATTGCTCTCTTCTCTTACTATCTACATTTTTCTCACTCCAACCACACTGACCCTCTGGTTGCTTCTCCAACATGCCAGACATGATCACACCTTCGGGTCTGTGCACAGGCTGTTCTCTCAGCTTGGAACTCTCTTCCCCAGGAAGCATCTCCTTTAAGAGTTCATTCAAATGTCACAAAGTTAATAAAGTTAATCACCCTGTTTAAAAGTACAACCACCATCCCCCAACACTACATTTGTGATTCTCTCATACCCTTCTCCATTTTTTTTTCTTTCCTAATTCACTTATTATTTACATACCTTATAATTATCTCATTCATTAGCTCTGTTTTCTACCTTTATCATCTGTTTTTCATCTCCTCCAGCTAAGGGTAACCTCGATGTGGAAGAGGTCTTTATCTCTTTTATTCACTAATGTATCTTAACTTGAATTTCATTTTATTGCGCACACAAGCACTTCTTGGCAATAAAAGAAAAGAAACAATAGTACTCCTTCCACTGTTATAGCAGAAGACTTCTCACACCAACCTGCTAAATTCATGATGGAATTTTAAACAGGTAGCCAGGCTACCAGCAGAGCTCAATGCAGGCCTGCTGACTTCTCAGTGAGAGGTGGAACAGATACATTTTTCCAGAAATTCATGGTGCAGAGTAGGTCTTTATAATCAATCAATATTTGCTGAATCAGTGAATAGTGAATGAAATAGTAAATCTCTCACACTTCCTGAATCTTACTGGATATAAATATTGGTAGGTGTTGAGAAGGGGAATGACTCTCCATGGGAAACAATTTCTTTGAAATTCAAATTGTTCCAATTAATTATTTTCAATAAAATCAAAGAACTTTTTTTTTTAAAAAGCACACACTTGAGACATGAACTTAAAGAAGACATGAAAATATAGAGATTTTCCAAAGTATTTCAGATTACATGTGAGCAAAAATATTTAAGACCAGTGGCAAAAGAAAGAACCTAGAAGGAAATTGTGGAAGATACTGGCACAGTACTCACCAAATCCATTTCCTTTTTCTTCCTAAGGATGCAGCTTGTTACTGTGACCATGTTACTGAGTTCCAACCAATAGCCGGTGGGAGAAACTAATGTGCATTGATCGCCTCTCAAACTAGTCTTTGGAAACCCTCTCCCTTGTGATTCTCCATGCCCATTCTCCTTCAGTGTCTTGATGCAGATAAGCATGGTAACCTGTTGAGCATTGTGAAGCTACGGATGAAGGAAGCCTGAGTCCTGGAATCACCACTTAGAGAGAGCTGTCTGCCATCATGAATACCCATTTGGAATTTACATCAAAATGATGTATACATGTTTTAAATTACTGGGAATTTGTAGTTCAAGTATTATGGTAGCTGGCATTACCTTAAATAATATAATAATGCTCTCACTATGTTAAATAGGAAAATGTTCTTTCAAAGACTAAAATTCTAGCATAGTTAAACATGCAGAATCCAGATGGAAATCTGAGAACCCAGAAGATATAAAAGATGTTTTCCTTGCAATGCAAAATCGCATATGGTGAAAGCTTCAATAAATGTTTAATAGATCTCTCTCTTCTTTAGAACTCAGCCAACATTTTTGTGATAGCAGCGGGTAACAGCCCGACTGTTTGAAAATCTTCTCTCAGAAATGGATGAGACAGAAAGCTCATGAGTGAATTGTGAAGCTCTTCATTGTACCATCTTGGGAAGATGTTTTAAGGCTCTATGTTTTTTGGAAAACTCCTTCTTGAATCAGATTTGGTTTTTAGCAGATAATTACTTACTTAAGCTTTATCTCTAGAATTTAAGATTCTAATCCATTACATAAAAAATCCTTTGATAATAGTTTTTTTCAATTACAATAAATTTTAACAAGTCAAATAACTAACAAGTCTTCAATTTAGTAAAAGGAGATTTTGAAAATAGTAGATCTCAAAAATAAATTTATAAATCTGACTCATCAGAATTTTAAGCATATGAATCTTTTTCTAAAAAGTCATAAATTCACTAATCATAGAATAGAGACACCTGTGACATACAATTATTTCATTCATATTTGATGGTGTAAAATTAAAAAAAAAGTCAAGCAGCTTAAATTATCAGCTGCTTGTGAGGATGTTAAAATGATATTCTTAATTGACACTTCCATCTAGAGACATTGTATATTTTTATAACCTAAAATAACTAGACGCTTCATAAAGCTAAGGATGAATATTTTAAATATTCATACAAGGTTGTGAATCTTATCTGTCATTTCCCATATTACATATCCTCATAATAGTTTGCTTTTTTTTAAATATCATGTGAAAGGCTAATCGGTTCCATAAAAAAGTAATCATTTATATCAGCAAAAGCAATAACAAAAGAGAATGTCTCTGAATCTACAGAAACAGATGTTGTCTCTGCTTAGAATGTTTCTCCTCTCTTCTATTCACTATGAGAAACTCAAATATCACTTTGGTAGTCACCCCTTGTTCCCTCTTTACACATAATCACTCCTTTTGTACTCCCTGAGCAATTAATTTGTACATTGATTTTAGCATTTATATCACTAAATTATAATCATTTACTTACATTTCTGACTTGTCTAACCAATTGTAAATGCACATTTTCTTCTTCCTTGTATCTCAATATTTTACATGCTAGCATATAGCAGGTTCTCAGTGGATATTTGTTAAAGCGGGGATTTTTTTTTTCAGTAAAGCTGTTTTATGCCATCATACAAATTAAAGTACAAAATTAGAGAATTCAAAATTATATGCTCCTATATAATTAAAAATATTTCTAAAAAATAAGTACTTATTCATGAAAATGTGTTTTTATAAAATTTACCAGCAAATGACTGGGTTTAATAGCTGTAGAATAAAAGCAGACTAGTGAGTTGTACTGAATGCATCAAAGAACACATCTGTAGTTCAGCCACTCCAAAAGAACCACAGAGTGGACATCGTAAGAAAGTGCCTTGAGATTATAGAATCCATAGCTAGAGCTATGAGTATTCCTATGCCATGAAATTAAGCAGAAACAATCAACAAAAGAGGAGAAAGGTAATCAATAGTAGCAAGAGCAGTGACTGAAAGAGGGAGAACAACTGAGCCCTCAAAAAGTGGAACAGCAGTGGAACTGCATTGAAGAGTATATAGACCTGCTGTTGAGAAAATGAGAGACTGATTGCTAATAGGGCACTATGTACAGAAAACCATTATTTTTTCCTATTTTTCTTAATTTCCATCACATTCATAGAATAAACTACAATCTAAGCCAAATTTCATCATTAAGGACACACATAGGCTCAAAGTAGAGGAATGGAAAAAGGTATTCCATTCAAATAGAAACCAAAAAAGAGCTGAGGGAGCTATGATTACATCAGACAAAAAGACTTTAAGCCAAAAACCGTAACAAGAGACAAAGAAGGTTATTATAAATGATAAAGAGGTTAATTCATTAAGAAGATACAACATTGATAAATACATATACTGTCAATATCATAGAATCTAAATGTATTAAGCAAATACTAAAGGGTATGAAGGGAATAATGACAATAATATAATAGTAGGAGACTTCAATACCCTACTTTCAGCAATGCCTAGATCACATTAGAAGGGTCATATACATGATCAAATGAGATTTACCCCTGGGATACAAAGATGGATCAATACACACAAATCAATAAATGTAATACACCACATTAATAAATGAAAGATAATCATATGAACCTCTCAATAGAAGCAAAATAACTCATTTGACAAAATGCAACATCCTTTTAAGATTAAAAACCCTCAACGAAATGGGCATAGAAGGAATATATCTAAACATAATAAAAGCCATACATGATAAGCTCAAGGCTAATATCATAGTCAATTGTAAAGATTGAAAGCTTTTCCTCTAAGATCAGGAACGAGATAAGAGTGCCCTTTCTTATAAGCACTATTATTCAACATCATCCTGAAAGCCACACCCAGAAGAATCAAGCCAGAAAAATAAATAAGAAGAAGTCAAACCAGGAAAGAAGTAAAAGTGTCTCTGTTTGCACATGGTATGATCTCAGATGTAGAAAATCTTAAATATTCCACCAAAAAACTGTCAGATCTAGTCAACCAATTCGGGAAAGTTGCAGGATACAAAATCAACCTACAGAAATCAGTTGCATTTCCATACATTAACGTGAAATATCTGAAAAATAGAGAAAACAATCTCATTCACAAAAACATCAAAATAACAAAATACTTAGGAATAACCAAGGAGGTGAAAGATCTGTACACTGAAAATACTAAGACTTTGAAAGGAAATTGAAGAAAACACAAACAAATGGAAAGATATCTTGTATTCATGGTTTGGAAGAATTAATATTGTTAAAATGTCCATATTATCCTAAACCATCTATAGATTCAATGCAATTCTTATCTAAATTGCAGTTATTTTTCACAGACCTCAAAAAAAAAATCCTAATATTTGTATGGAACTACAAAGACCTTTAATAGCCAAAGCCATTCTGAGAAAGAACAAAGTTGGAACCATCACACTTCCTGATCTCAAACTATACTACCAAGGTGTCATAAAGAAAAGCTTGGTAACGGCATAAAAATAGACACATAGACCAATGGAACAGAATTGAGAGCCCAGAAATGAACCCTCATTTATATAGTCAACTAATATTTGACATGGGAGTCAATAAGATACAGTAGGGAAAGGATAGTTTTTTCAATAAATAATTTTGTGAAAACTGGATAACTACATGCAGAAAAATAAAATTGGACCCCACTCTTGATATCTGATCACCTTCAATATCTGATCAAATTCCTTTTCCTTCACCATCCCCCAGGAGATAACTGATTACTGATTACCCTGGCCAGTCTTCAGCAAGAATCTGTCAAGATGGGTTAGCCAGAATCTACAACCCCTTTATTGCAAATATTTCCTCTTAGTAATTTTCTGTCCACTGACTCCCAACATGCTCCTTGGCTATAAATCTGCATTTGTCTATGTACTTTATTCGCCAAGTCTAACTTTGTTTAGATCTTAGAAAATAAGATTTGTCAATTCTAATACCTTGTACTGGTATATTGTGCAGAAAAAGACACTCATGTATTTCTAGATGGAGTATATGTTAGTTAAAAATTCTAGAAGGAAATCAATATTTAAAATAATTTTGAAATCAAAGAGTTACCTTGTCTTTAACATATAATTTTTAACCATTATTAACTAATATTGAGCACATAATATATCTTAGGCACTTTGGCAAATACATAAAATTCATTACCCTCATGAATCATTTCAACAAGTATATAAAGTAAGCAATATTTTTGTTATATACATTTTATCCATGAGAAAATTAAGCTTGGAGAGTCTTGTCCAAGGTCATACAATTAGTAGAAATAGAGCCATAAGCTAAATATATATAAAATAATTATCCACTCTACTATCCACTCAATAATTGTACCACTCTAATAGTAAATGCTTAATAAATGTTTTTTTAAGTAAAGATTATTTTTATACTTACTTTTTACAAATCTTATTTATTTGAATAAAATTAAGAAAATGATTGCAAGTATCTCAACAGCATTATTTGGGAGATCAAATGTAAGCGAAGGATCATATTTAAAAGTGACTATTTTGGGGTGAATCTATTGATTGACCTCAGAACATCTATGAGGAAAGCAGAAGCATTTCCAAGCCAAAGAAGAAATCGAGGTCTTAATTATAAGGAAGAGAATGAAATGTCTTGGCTCTGGCAAGAACATGGGTTGGTAAGTGTTACTACTATGGTTACAAAATCACTCACTTGATACTTTGCTAAAGATGAAAAAATAAATTATACATTTCCTTTTCTGCATACTTTCCTTCTATTCTTCAACTCATTTTTTTTTCTAAACTAAAAAATATTGACTGAAACATGTATTTACTGATAAACTGTTTCTTAATTTTAACATCCATAGTACTTTTTCTTGTCTTGGATGAATCTTCATAATAATTTAAGTGCAAACAGCCAACTCTGTACTTTCACTATTATAAATGAGCTTAATGAAAGAAGAGCTAGCTGGTTAATATCTAATTATAGTGGCATAAATAGAAACATTAGCATCACCTCTGCATTCTTGCACTGTTGCTCACCAGGTTCCTTCTGTGACCTCTTGTCTATGGACAATAGGTCACTGATTTGTAATAACTGCCATTAATTTAAAAGACTGGAGCTTTGTTTCTTGATCACCTTTAGAATAAATGTCCTGGTGTTAATTGCCTTATTTTTTTTGTACTAGGTTAATTTTCCTTTCCTTTAAAAATATGGCAAGAGTAAAGTTGCATCTTAACAAAATAGTTTATCTTCAGCAGAAATTACTGGCATGAACTGTTAAATATTTCTTAAACTTATTTTATTATCCTGATTAGTTTGCCATTAATCATAAGTTTATAGAAAATATCAACAAAATTAACAACTGCACTTTTTAAAAGTATATGACATATTAAATATGGCTTCAGTGATTCTCTTCTCTATTATTCTCTTCAATTTCCATGCCAAATAAGAAATGATATACAGTAGTCCCCCACTTATCCATGGGAGATACATTCTAAGAACTCCAGTGTATGCTTAAAACCACAGATGATACTGAACCCTATATATACTATGTTTTTTCCTATATGTATACCAATGATAAAGTTTAATTTATAAATTAGGCACTGTAGGAGATTAACAACAACAACTTAAAACAGAACAATTATAATAATATACTCTAATAAAAGCTATGTGAATGTGGCATTATTAAATAAAATAAGGGTCACTTGAACACGAGCACTGCAACAATCCATCTGATCTGCAAGAACGCTACTAAGTGACTAACAAGCAGGAAGCATGGATACACTGGGCAAAGGGCCGATTCACATCCTGGACTGGACAGGGCAGGATAGTGCAAGATTTTATCACGTTACTCAGAATGACGCACAATTTAAAATTTATGAATTTTTTATTTCTGGAATTTTTCATTTACTATTTTCAGATGGCAGTTTAGAGATGATAACAGAAACAATGGAAAGCAAAAACAGAATAAGTAGAGACTACTACTGTATCTCGCTTTGAGTTTTAAGTGTTGTCAAATATTAGCATCTATAGATTTTTTCCTCCAAAAAATCGTTTCTTTTCCTTAAAATTCATGCTCATCACGTAAAAAATCCACCCTCTCTTTGAAAATAGTATCTGACTGAAAGCTTCCTATGTGACACCAGCCTACTTTCTGCCATCCATATCCAGAAATCTAGAAAGACTTTTTTTTTTTTTTTTAATCACATTGGCACTTGCTTTTGAGGCAGTCAGAATACTTGCTTAATTCCAGGAAGAGGGAAGGAGAATGCCAATCACAAAATACGCTGAAGAAAGCAATCCTCACTAGCCCGCCAAGATGTGAGGGCAGAGTTTAATACAGGGAGAATTCTGGAGACTTCATTTATCTTGTGTTCCTTATACACAGGGTAACAAAGAGATCCCACCTCAGAATCACTAAATGGATGTCTAGGAGAAATCTACTTAAAATTGTCCCTAGAAATTAATTCTTCTTTATTTCAGCAAGACTTAAATAGCAAGTGAGCAATTTAAAGAGCAATCTGTACTCCCTGCCTTTACCAAATATCTCACTTAACTAAATCCCTTCTAGATCAAAAGTTAATGAATAACAATAATAGTTTTTAAAGGGCACTATGCAAAAATATTTCAGATCAAGGGAAAAGAAGGATTCAGCTTCAAAAATAGTTTAAAATTAATTAATGGGATGGTGGGGGTACTTTTTGAATTGACTTAGTAATAAAGATAAAGCCAGATATCTCTTTATCATGAAATATATGTGAGCACCAAAATAGCAATGACATCCAAATAGCCATTTCAGAATACTATATATATGGAATTTCCAGTTGTAGCATTAAGTGTCAAGTCACTACAGCTCATCCCCTTTGCTGTATACAAGCAAAACTCCAGACAAAATACAAAGAACTACCTGAGAACTTTGAAGATTAAATAAAACAAGTGGATTGTAGAGAAAAGCCAAGCTTAGAGAAGCAAATGTATGGAGTGGGTTTTCAATTTTCCCGCTCTCTCAAATTCGCTCCTATTTCTCCGGCATCAGAAGACAGAGCACATGTGGGTAGAGAAAAGAGGGAGAATATTCAACCAGACAGCTAGAGAATGAGGTTACATAATTCTGTGTATGAACCACCAAAATCTCAGACTCACAATTTATGCAAATTATGCATTTTCAATAGAAAGGCAAATAAGCATAGTAAAGGCTTTGAGAACTGAACTGATATTTCAACAACCATGCACAAAGAGTGAGGCAGAATTTACAATTTGCAGTCTGCACAAAAGTGAATTGATTGCTTGCACAAAATAATAATAATGATAAATTAAAAACTGAAAGCTATCAACATTCTCTAAATAAGTGTAACAAATCAGTGTCCATTCAACACAGCATTCAAAATGTTCAGGATTCCATCTAAAATTACTTCATATAAAAAAGCCAGGAAAATGTGACTGCTTCTCAAGGGAAAGACAATTCATTGATGCCTAACTCAAGATGACCCAAAAGTTCAAATTATCAGACAAATACTGTAAAGCA
This sequence comes from Pteropus vampyrus, assembly GCF_000151845.1. NCBI lineage: Eukaryota > Metazoa > Chordata > Mammalia > Chiroptera > Pteropodidae > Pteropus > Pteropus vampyrus. The sequence goes on along the minus strand of NW_011888789.1, from coordinate 2,222,305 downwards.
GAAGTTATAGCTCTTTTCTACCTGGATTGGGAGTTCTCAGAAAGAAAATATTAAAAAGAAAACTACTAAAATTTTATTTAAAAATTTAGAACTGAAAATAAAATACCATTAAGAGAGTGGAAAGGTATAAAAGAATACACACACTTAATACATACACTTAATATATATATATTATATATATTTTATAAATGAATATGTATATCCTTAACATAAAAAGAACATTTATAAAGACTAATAGACAAATAGACAAAAAATATAATAAACAGGTACTTCACAAAAGAATATACTCAAATGGCCAAATATGCTCAATATCATTAATCATAAAGGAAACACAAATTAAAACTGAATGATATACCACTGCGTGCTCATGAGAACACTAATGTGAAACACGTGCATGTGACAACAAGTATCAGCAAGGATTAGGAGCAACTAAAGATCTTGCTATCGAGAAACTGAATTCGTAAAATGTCTTGGGAAGCTGATTTTAGTTATCTACTAGCTCTAAACTATGATGCAGTAATTTTACTCTTAGAAATATACCTAAAAGACAAGTGCATATACTCACAGTGGCTTTATTTATAACTGTTTAAATGAATGCCAAACCTTGAAAAATACTCTAGACTGATGGAAATCAGACTAGTGATTACTTTGGGGAGGGAGGAGGTGATGAGGACAAGCGTGAGGGAAGTCTCAGTGGTGCTGAAAATTCTCTATATGTCATGCTGAGTGAAGGTTGTGCAAGTGCATTTACTTCATAATTCACTTTAGATCTATGCAGTCTGCGATTATCCTTCCGTTTTAAAAAAGTTTCCTCGAAAAATGAGATAGACAACTTAAAACTGTCCTTAAGGAATTATATTTTAACTTATCAGTATTAACTTAGAATATCACCTTGTTCTGAACTCCAAACCTATAGGGCTAGACATAGAAGAGACCCAATTTTAAAATAATTTATAAACTAATTAGTACATTATATAAATTCCAATAAATATTTTTCAAAAGGAGTTTAGTTGTTCTATGTTGTACTTCATTAACATGAAAAATAAGTGTTTTCATAGTTAACTTTTATTAAGTATTGTTTGCCTCTTGTGTTCGTACTGCGAGCATATTCTAATGTACACATTGCATTCATAAATATTTATATGCAGTTAACACCTAATAGAATCCAGAAGAGTTTGCACTTAAGAAAATTAGAATAGTGGGAAGAAGTTATTGAAAAATTCCATTTTCATCACTACCTAGCTGTCGAACTAGGCAAAACCTTAATCTCGCTAGGTTGCAGATAAGGGAGTGGTTTGCGCACGGACCAGTCAATGCCTCTGCTGCGTAGGTGAGTTAGCAGTAATAAGCACACCACCTTAGATAGTCACTGAGGTTGGTTCTAAATCTAACACTATGATTCCAATTTAATAAGATTCCCTGAGAGAAAGCATCTCAACCAGTCTTTTCAGTCGTGTCTAAGGAAAGTCTCATTTCCTCCATAATTTGCTTGAATGATCAAATTATCAATTAATTGAAAACAGAAGACAATTTCTGGCTTGCCCAGTATCAGATGTATTGACTCTCTTTGTTTGGTTGTTTTACTTAATACTCTCCAAGCCACAATTAATAAACCATGACTTAAATGTTCCCAGACATATTAATTACATGACAGATGTTTGCTGCCTAAAGAGACACTGTCTTATAAAAGATAGCTGTAAACAGAGAAGAGTTCATTTAGCCTAAAAATTTACTTCCTAGATTTATAAGAAAAGTGTAAACTCAGTGCCACAATCTGCATGATCTGTGCTTTAATGATATTTTATTAAGGAAAGTTTTTAAATCTTCCTTTAAAAAAATTAACCTATTTTATATTTAAATGACTTTAATTATATTTTTCAGATCTTTTTAATTTTAATTATATTTTTTGGATTTTTTTTAGAATGATTTTCAGATTACAGTTTGACATAAGTCAACAAAATATATTAATGTTGAATGCGGTATGAATTTAAGCAAAGAGAATATGTCATTTTACAGAGAAAGGGACAAGTGCATACTAAGCAAATCAAACAGCATGCAGAATATCACAGGGACTATGGAAGAGTAAATCACATTTCATCAAAACAGACTAAGTGAGGCATATAATAGGAGATAAAGCTGAGAAGGCAGAGTTTGATCAGATCATAAGGACTTTTATGATACACGAAGGCAATTTACTTTCCAAGCGATGAGTATCACCAAAGATAAGGAGAGGAATGACAGATCAAAGTGGTGCTTAGGAAACGTTAATCTGGTAGCATATTTGAACTGTGGCAGTGGAAAGATTTCTTGAATTCCCCACATTTTTAATTGTCACTATACATACTCTGAGCATTCCCAAATATTTATTGTTAACCCTTTAATTCTCACCAATAGTGAAAAAATGAAAGTACAAACCATTGGTTAGCTCATGGGTCTCTCAATTTCAACATATAGAAAACACATTTTACACTCAAACTCTTCATTCATCACTATTTTCTAGTCTACTTAATAACATTGCCATCACACTGCCACATATCTAGTTGCCTCAGCCCACATATAATGAATCTCCAGTCTGGTATTTCTTCCTTTTCAATCCCTCTCAAGTCTGGCCCTCCACTGCTCTGCCTTAAGTCAAGGTTACAAACACAATTAACCTGGTCTCCTCACTGACGTTTCTTCTAATACCTTCCATCTTTAATCTATGCTGTACCCTGCTGCCCCAAAGTTTTAAAAATAAAAAAAATAAGTAAATAATAAAATAAATAAATCTATAAGCAAAATTTTGAGGTAGCCAATTTGTTCATGTCATTGTTCAGGTCTTTCAAGTCTCTCAAATCTGGAAGGTAAAGTTCATGCACTTTAACCTATCATATGAGCAAGGCGACATACAAAATGTTTACCAACTAGTACAGGATGGACACAGAACCATCAGCAGATACCAGGTTGATTCAAAACAGATGTTGCCTCTAAACAGCCAGGAGGGCATAACAATATGAACCAGCTTTCTATGAGCCCTGAATACAAGGTCCTCTGTGATCTTACCCCAGACTCCCCTTCAGCCTGGGCTTGGCTGCTTCCACCACTTTGTGCTGCAACAATGTGGACTCAGTCTTACTATGGCCCCTGGAAAGTTCAGAGCTTCAGAAGTCATCTTATGCCCCACTTTAATAATTATATGGTATATCAGTATGCATTTTAAAGCACAAATTTTCTTTTTTATAATATTATGCTACTTCCCTTCATTTGTTGTTAGTAATAAAAGTAATCTTAAAGTTATATAAACATATATTTCTATTTTGTATTTATCTTTATATCTTATGATATATACATGATATGTATATGTTTAGGATATAATTTTACACACATGCACGTGTGTGTGTGTGTGTGTGCACATATTGGCAACGTTAGAATGTCCCAGAGCTCAGTCTTGAGTCTCTTCTCTTCTCTATTTATACTCACTTGGTGATCTCAACTTGTCTTACTGCTTTAAATGTCATCTCTACACTGATGACTTCCAAATGTGTATCTCCAACCCAGAATGCTCTCTCCTGAAGGTCAGTAATATAACTACTGTTTATTTGACATTTTCATTTGGACAACTAATAGACATGTTATACCTAGTATATTTATAACTGAACTTCCGAAATTCCTCCAAAACACACTCCAACACAGCTTTGCCCTTCTCAATGGATGGCAACTCTATCTTTTCATTTTTCAAGCCAGAAAACCTGGTCATACTTGACTCCTCTTCATCACACCCCATCCAAAGCATTAGGTATTCACGATAGGTCTATCTTCACATTAAATCCAGAATTTGACCCCTTCTCAGCCTCTCCATTGCTAGGACCCAAGTTCAAGTGGCAAATTTCTTCTGAAGATTAGTACAGTAAACTCTTCACAGATCTCCTTGCTTCCAGCTTTACCTCTGCATTTTACTTACAACACAGCAGCTGAATAATATGTTAAAAACCTGTCTATGTCATTAGTTGCTCAGAAACCCATCAGTCATTCCTAACTTTACTTAGATTAAAAGGAGAAGTCTTCCTAATGGCCTATAGAGCTCTACAAGTCCCTGTAAGATCTACCGGCCACAGCCCCCGGGCTAACCTTCTCATCACCTCTGCCCTGCCCACATACTGCTCTCTCCATGCTCATTCTGCGTCTGCTACATCTACTGCTTACTCTCTCCTCAGCCTGGAAAACTCTACCCCTCTATACCTTACTTTAAGTCTTTGATCAGATCATATCTTATCGATGACACAGAGCCTTATTCCCATCCTCTCCTGTTTTGGCTGTTCAACTACCATTACAATATTCTTTTCCATAGTACTCATCACATTCCAACATACTATATAATTTACTTACTTACTGGACTTGTCGTTGCTGTATCTCCAGGTATAAATTAAGTTCCATGAGGAATAAGATCTTTATCTATTTTGTTGATGGATGTGAAGAGGTGAACAGGTGTCCATAATAATATATACCTAGTATATATTAGGAGCCCAATAGCTATATATTAAATACTGAATATACAAGTATTTTAAAGTCACATAAAAAAATCCTTTTTGTGAATAAAGAATGAAACTTCTTTGTAATTAAAACACCCTCTATATCTTGCATAATGTATCCTCTTCTCTGCATACAATGAATTTACCTGCTTGAACTCACCACTGAGCACACTGCATACATAAAACCCCTCCAGACACAAATCAGGTGATAACCTTTTGTTTGAACCTTTTCAGTCTTCCAGAAAGAGAAAATTGCTGTTCTTCTATAATAACGCTTTAAGATGTACATATTTTAATATTGCTATTAACACATTTTATTTTTATGTTCTATTTAAATGCCTATTTTTGAAATATTTCTATTTAAACATGTATCCTTAGACCATTAGTTCCTAGAGGATAGAGTCTATGCTTTATTAATCTTTGAATGGCCAGACCTAAAACAATGTAGATATTACTTAAATGTTTATTAAATTAAATTAATAAAATGATCACAGAAAATGAGAAAATTAAGGCTCAAATGAAGAGTTGGTTTATAGCTTGGTATTCTCTTAGTGTTACACTGTCAGCCTCTTAAACAGAAGCCTAGCCTTCTAGATTTTATACTAAATGCATCAAGAACCAGTGTCCTGACATTATTACCACGCTCAGGCATGACTTTCAGCTGAATGTTTCTGATCAGTCCATATTTGTGGGCAGCTTCCATCCTTCTTTGTCAGTGTACAGCACTAGTTATGCACAGTGGTCTATGATGACCACATATCTTTGAGCTATAAGAAATGTCATCCCCAGAAGATGTATTAGAAGTTCCCAGAACTTTGAAGATGGTCTTAGGGTTTAAGAAATGGCTGTAGCTAAGCAAATAAAGCTTGATCTGTGCCTTGCTATACTTCGTGACAAAAACAAAACAAAATAAAATAAAAGTTGTTTTAAGACACTATTCAAACTATGTTGGTGAGTTGTTAATATGTATTAAACATGAACTAATTATTTTAATGACCACATTTTAATGATAGATTTTGTTCTTTGTCTGGTTGTCATTCGGTGATGGGCTTGCATTCCATTAATATAGTAAAGTTTTTGTAAACCAGCACATCTACATCGAGTGAAACCATCAATGAGGCCAAGGAACACATGATGTGATGCATCTGTATAGGCCTTTTGTTAAGTTTCACTGTAAGTAGAATGCTTGGTCTAGATTCCATTGATTTAAAATAAACATCTTAAAGTAAGCCTTGAATACAAATATTTTATTTTCCAAGTGTAACAACAACATCAACAAAACAGCATCAATTTGACATATAAAAATTCCTGAAGAAAGGATTTTTGAAAAATCTATGGTGTATCCCATTTTGACAAGGTCTGTATTAAGTAAATATTACTGGATATACTCAAATTTCACATTTCTAGCAAACTACAACATTTTCATTGCTTAAAAAGAGTGTTTATTTTAAGATAAGGTCACGCCATACCATAGAACATTTAGCCACACATATGACAAATATGTAAAAAATGCATTGTTGGATTAGGAAGGTTGTTTTTGTTTTGTTTTGTCTTTTAAAGAATGCTCACAATAATGACTCTTTCCTTCAAAAACTAAACAAAATGTTTGGTTCAAAAATATAGTGTGTAAACTATGTGTCTTATATATGACAAATATATCAAAATTTGTTTACTGTATTTTTCTAGAATCCTCGATTCTTTCCACCAAGAATTAAATAAGTTTGGTTTAAATATGTAACATATTTTTAAATAAAATATTAGCTTTTAGAAAACCAAGTATCAGTCAATGTTTAATTACAGAAGCAGAAACTCCATTAGATGTGGACATAGGGATTAATTATAAAAATTAGAGCTTATGCAACTGTGGGAGGATCTCAGGAAGTGGGGACCAGGAGAGAAGTTGAAGGATCAAATATGTAGTCACCAATTAGTCATCTGAAAAGTCAAAACACACACCCACCAAAATGGAAATGAGAAGAAAAAGTAGGTAGGGAGGCCTTTGGGAGCTAGGCCTCTGTGTTGCTATCACTCCCATGGGCAGCTGCTGAGAAGCTGGTGCTGGGCCTGGGACCAATGTTAGTTAACAGGGCCAACAGTTAGCAAGAACGGGACATTTAGTGGAGAGCGCAAGAACAAGCTGAAACCTACCAGCCTTTCTGCCTCTGTCAGTACATGCAATCACAATGACTTTACTAGAGATTAATAATCTCCTGCTTCATTTTGACTCTCTCAATCTCACATAAATTCTGGTTTTGGCCAGCTATAATCCAGAACCACAGTGAAGGACCATTCATCCCCTTCCAATCAAACTCTCCCTCTTTTTCCCCTAAAATATCAATAATAATCATTTCCCCTAGCACATGACTATATTTAGAATGATTATAGCAATCTACTCTAATAAAAGTTAAATGGCATTATTAAGTAAAATGAGGTTACTTGAACATGAGCATTGTGATACTGTGGGATAGCTTGAGATTTCATCATGCTACACAGAACAGTATGCAATTTAAAATTTATGAATTGTTAATTTCTGGAATTCTCCATTTAATATTTTTGGACTGCTATTGACCCTATAGGGAAGGGACATGGAGTGTCCATGCTCTCTGAGCACACCACTCTCCTCGAATCTCCATGTGTTAACCAACTATGGGCAACTGAACTGTGGAAAGCAAAACCGTAGATAAGCGGGGAGTACTGTATTCATTTTATTCTATTATTAATTATTGTTGTTAATCTCCTATAGTGTCTAATTTATAAATTAAACTTTATCATAGGTATGTATATGTAGGAAAAACAGTATATATAGAATTTAGTTCTACCCGTGGCTTTAGACATCCACTAGGGGTCTTGTTATGTATCCCCCATGGATAAAGGGAGACTATTATATATCCCTCTAGTCTTACTATCAGATTTCTGCTCAACCATTCTGTTATTAGTCTTTCACATTTGTAATAACCAGTCTCTCTTTATTCAATTATTTTCCATTTAACTGCCTTACCTAATGCTCATCTTTTCCTATATTACATTCTATGGAAACTGTGCCACAATATTAAGAAAATAAGGAACCACCTTCCTCAGCACCTGTTACAAAATTCTCCAATTTGAAGTGGACCAACTGAATGCATCTATATGCTGACACTTGGTGGGAAAAGCTAGAAAATCAATTTGATGTCCCAACTTCAGAGAGGGTCTCAGCACATTCAAACTGTCTCTAGACTTTTCTCTTGTTAGCTCTCTTACAAAGACTAACAAAGGCTTGCAATGACTGATAACTTTCTTAGTAATGGCACAGCAAAAAACATGAGTTTCACATTTGTATCAGTTCCTCTTTTCTCCCAACCACCATGGGAAAAAAGCAAGGAATACAAATAGGTCTACATCACAGCTGAGATTAGGAAACCACAATCCTTTTAATGAAAAACAAGCAAAGAGGCCCAGCATTTGCCCAGGAGGGAGATTTTATCTTTATCATACTAATTTTCAAACAAACCAATCCTCAGCTTCAGAAGAAGACACTATCTTTATCCTCTAAAGCTGTTTGCTATACATATATCACTGAAAAAAATAATCTAGAACAAAAGCTGTTAGAGTTATAACTTTAAAAAAATACAAGGAAGTATACTTAACCAATAGTATAAATAAAATGGAATCCTAAATAAAATAATCAATTACTCTAAAAGAAGTTTTCAAAGGAAGAAAGAGAAGATGAAATAAATACAAAACAAATTTCAATATAGTAGACCTAGGTCTAACCATATCTATAATTCCATTGTCCAAATGGAATTAGTGGTATCTAAATACACCAATTAAAAAGAGCACTAAAAAGCAAAATGTACCTATATACTATCTACGAGGAATCCACATTAATAAGATGATATAAATTCAATAAAGTAAAATAAGTAAGAAAGCTATATCGCACAAAACTAAGCATAAGAAAAAGTGGCTATGCTAAAATCAGATCAAGTAAATGTCAGGACATTTTGTAATGATAAAGGGCCCAATTCATCAAGAAGATGCAATAATCTTAAATGTGTATGCATCTACTCTCACAGCTTCAAAATACATGAAACATAAATTAGCAAAACTGAAAATGATCCTGTATGTAGAAATTCTAAGAAGTTTATGGGAAGCTACTAGAACTAAAAGAAATTTAGTTTAACATGTTCATAAGATATAAAGTCAAAACAAAAATCAATTGCATTCTAATACACTTGCACTTACTATAAATATATAGTAATATAGATGATACGATATTTTTGTATGGGTAGAAATATACATTAATGGAACAAACTGAGGCACTCATATGTGACCAATTGATTTTTGACAAAATTGATGAGGTACTTTGATGTAAAAGTACTTTACAACAAATGGAGCTAGAACAATTAGGTATCCATGCAGGAGTAGAAATGAACTCAACTATTATCTCATACTCTACACAAAAGTTAACTTGAAATTAATCATAAACATTAATGTAAAAGCTAAAACTTCTAAAACTTACATAAAAAAAGCAGAAAGAAAATCTTCACAATCTACTATTTTTTAGATAGGACACCAAGAGTACAAAATAAAAGGAAAAAAAGATAAATTTAACTTGGTACATTAAAATTTTCTGTTCCTCAAATACAGTGTCAACAAAATGAAGAAGATTCTACATATAAGAAGAAAATATGTACTAAACATAGATCTGACAATGAAATGAAAATGAATATATAAAAGACTTTCACACGTTAACAATAAGAAAAAAAAATTTGCAAATAATTTGAATTGATTCTTAGCAAAATGGTCAATGAATGGTCAATAAGCCCATGCAAAGATGCTTAAGAACTTGACTTATTAGAGCAATGCACAGTAATATCATAATGTGATATCAAAACCTAAATATTAACTTACTATATTAGTCAAGGGTTTCCAGAGAAACAGAACCAGTAGGATGTGTGTGTGTGTGTGTGTGTGTATATATAGATAGATGGATGATAGATACAGAGATAGATAGATACAGAGATACAGAGATACAAAGATAGATATATAGATAGATAGAGATGAGAGAGAGTGAGAAAGAGGGAGAGAGACATTATAATGAATTGTCTCATGTGATTATGGAGGCTAAGACGTCCCTAGATGTGCAGTCAACAAGCAGACTGCGTAGTTCTGGTCAGTCAGAAAGCCTGAGAACCAGGAGAGCCAATCAGGGTAAGCTGCAGATACAGCAGGCCCAAGATCCAGGAAGAACTGATGTTTCAGTTCAAAGGTCTGCGGACTAGGAATGACTGGTAGTAACAAAGAAAAATGACTATAATTTATTGACTATTTAGTAGATTTAAGGCGTTAGGCTAACACTTGAATGTATTGTTTTATTTTAGGTTTTCAAGTTAGCTAAAGAGAGTATTACTATCAGACTCACTTTACAGGTGAAGAAACGAGTACCTTGAGAGTTTACGTTCCTAGATGACGTGCATGTCATTACACCCAGTTAACTGGCAGTGTTAGGCCCTGATTGCAGCCTTGCGTGACTGTAAACTGCTCTTATGTTTTACTACAATCTTCATTATATTTCCTAAGGAACAGGAACAGAAACATCAAGAAAAAAATCTTAGAAGGATTTTATATTTAGAAATAACAGTGTGCAATTGAGAAACTAAGATTACATTCCACATACTTTTAGTATTGCTTAAGTATTGCTAAGAGTTTGGAATCCTTGGTTAAACATTTGCTCCCTGTCTCAGCTGACACAAACAGATGCGAAATAAACAATACAAAGAAGTGTTGTAGTACAAACTCCAGACCTCAGAGTTCCAAAGGAAAGTGATTCACCAAATAGCCCATTAAGTTGTCCACAGTCAAGCAGAATGCATGTAGTCGAAAGGTTTCCATGCCACAGATATTCGTGTGGTTTCAGGGCATCAATCTGAACCACAATGAATCTGAAGTTGACTTTAGAGGGCTTCAGTTGGTTCAGAGTTATTTAGTGGTGGTTCTGAGGGGTCATGAACTGAACCAGACCAAAACCCTGAATTCCTTTGTTAACCCTGAAAAACTCGAACTCCCTTGAATTCCTTCAGATCAGAGAATTATCTAGAACCAAAGTTGACCTTCAAAGTTGTTTGGAACATAATTGAATCTGAAATTTAGCACGACTTTTAAATTATTCTGTAATTTCTAATAAAACATGTCTGTATAATAAATATATTGTTACTATTCAGAAGACTAAAAATATATATAACTTTTGTTCTCCCAATTCTATTACCATATTCTAAATACAAAGACTTCATAATTCTAAGATTAATCATCTCACTGAAGAAATGTTAGAACCTGTTTAAGGATAAAGTCATATTCCATAAAGAACATATATTATCAATCATAAAATTAAGTATCATTAATTGAGTTTTAACCAAAAAAATTCAAACTTCTATTACTGTACAAATACTTGTTTATAAATATAGCAAAACACAAGAGTTTATGGATATTTTACATTTCTATGGGGAAAAATCATTGCCCCTTCAGAAAAATTCTGGCTAGGATTCAAATGAAAATACACCAATGTTAAAACAGATTCAGTATATCTAATTCCAGCATTGGCTATGAAGAAAATTTTTTTTCAGATCTCTTAACATTGAAATGCCCCCTGGTTCAGACCTTAGTCTATTTCTCTTCTCTATCTACATTTACTCCATGGATAAATGGATATTTCAGCTATTCTCTACCCTTTAAGTACTATCCATAGGTCAACACCTCCCAGTTCAGTCATTGTAAAAGCCAAAGTAATGACAGTGATCAAAAATCTTACATTATCTTACTTGAACTAGTTGTTTCTTTTGTCTGGAAACTTTTTTCTCCAGATAGCCAAATAAATAACCAACACTGTCACTTGTTTCAAGTCTCTTCCCAAACGTAAACCTATTCAATAAAGCCTAAACTGGTCATTTATTAAAATAGCAAATCACATTCTCCTGGCACACAATTTCCATTATCATATTCTATTCTTTCTTTACCATACATCCCCTTCTAAAACACTATATATTCTGTTATTTTTTATTGTTTGTTATTAGTTTATCTACACTAGAAGGTCCACAGGGGAGAAATTTTTATAAGTTTTTTGTTTGTTTTTTTTGTCTCTGGTGTACAGAATGAATGGAAAACAATAGTTTACACAAAATACGTATCTTTTTAAAAATATTTTTTTATTTTTCTATTATAGTTGGCATACAATATTATATTAGTTTCAGGTGTATAACATAGTGAATAGCATTTGAATAACTAAAGAAGTGATCATCTCGATAAATCTAGTACTCACTGACACTGTATATAGTTATTACAATATCATTGACTATATTCTTAATGCTGTACTTTACATCCCCATGACTATTTTGTAACTACCAATTTGTACTTCTTAATGTCTTCCCTTTGTTCATCCACCCCTCTACAGCTCCTCCCATCTGGTAACCCTCAAAATGTTCTTTGTATCTATGAGTTTGTTGCTGTTTTGTTTGTTTATTTATTTTATGTTTTTAGATCCCACGTAAAATGAAACCATATGACATTTTTTTTTTCTCTGCTTAACTTACCCCACTTACTCAGCACAATGCCCTCTAGGTCCATCCATGTTATGGTAGATGACAAGATTTCATTCCTTTTTATGACTGAGTAACATTCCATTATATATAATTGCCACCTCTTCTTTATTCATTCATCCATCGATGGACACCCAGGTTGTCACCATATCTTAGTTATTGTAAATAATGCTGCAATTAACATATGGATTCTCATGTCCCTTCGAAGTAGTATTTTGGGTTTGGGTTTCTTTGGGTAAAAACTCAAAAGTGGGATAACTGGGCTCTTCTTTGTCTCTTATTATAGCCTTTGTTTTAAAGTCGATTTTGTCTGGCATAAGTATTGCTACCCCAGCTTTTTTAAATTTCCATTTTCATGAAATATCTTTCTTCCATTCCTTTGCTTTCAGTCTGAAATGAGTTTCTTGTAGGCAACATATGTAAGGATCTTGTTTTCTTATATATTCAGCAAACCTAACTTTTGATTGGAGTATTTTTTCTTTTTTTCACTTGAAGTACTTGTTGATAGATATGTAGTTTTACCATTTTATTATTCATATTTTTAACAAGTATCTTTTTCTTCTTCTTAAGGAAGTCCCTTCGACATTTCTTGTAATACTGGCTTAGTGGTAATGAATTCCTTTAGTTTCTTCTTGTCTGGGATGCTCTTTATCTGTCCTTTGATTCTAAATAATAGCTTTGCTGGGTAGAGCAATCTTGGTTGTAAGTCCTAGGTTTTCATCACTTCGAATATTTTGTGCCAGTCCCTTCTGGACTGCAAAGTTTCTGTTGAAAAATCAGCTGACAGATTTATGGGAGCTCCCTTGTAGGTAACTAAATTGCTTTTCTCTTGCTGCTTTTAAGATTCTCTATTTGTCTTTAACCTTTGACATTTTAATGATGATGTGTCTTGGTGTAGGCCTGTTTGAGTTCATCTTGTTTGAAACTCTCTGAGCTTCCTGGGGCTTTATGTCTATTTCCTTCACTGGATTAGGGAAGTTTTCCATCATTATTTCTTCAAATAGGTTTTTACATTCTTGCTCTCTCATTTCCTTCTGGTACCCCTATGAGAATGTTGTTACATTTGATGTTATCCTCATTTTTTAAAATTATTTTTTCATG
>NW_011888789.1:2206708-2209078 GCF_000151845.1 Pteropus vampyrus | reverse complement strand
TTAGTGGTAATGAATTCCTTTAGTTTCTTCTTGTCTGGGATGCTCTTTATCTGTCCTTTGATTCTAAATAATAGCTTTGCTGGGTAGAGCAATCTTGGTTGTAAGTCCTAGGTTTTCATCACTTCGAATATTTTGTGCCAGTCCCTTCTGGACTGCAAAGTTTCTGTTGAAAAATCAGCTGACAGATTTATGGGAGCTCCCTTGTAGGTAACTAAATTGCTTTTCTCTTGCTGCTTTTAAGATTCTCTATTTGTCTTTAACCTTTGACATTTTAATGATGATGTGTCTTGGTGTAGGCCTGTTTGAGTTCATCTTGTTTGAAACTCTCTGAGCTTCCTGGGGCTTTATGTCTATTTCCTTCACTGGATTAGGGAAGTTTTCCATCATTATTTCTTCAAATAGGTTTTTACATTCTTGCTCTCTCATTTCCTTCTGGTACCCCTATGAGAATGTTGTTACATTTGATGTTATCCTCATTTTTTAAAATTATTTTTTCATGTCGCTGTTCTGATTAGCTGTCTTCTGCTACCCCATCTCTTTATCGGTGATTCAATTCTCTGCTTAATCTAATCTGTTGTATTCTTCACCTCAATTATCGTGTTCGTCATTTCTGACTGGTTTCCATTTACGTTTTCCATCTCCATTTTTATGTTTTCTATCACTTTGCTAAAGTTCTCACTGAGATTATCTACTCTTCTCCTAAGTTCATTGAGCTTCCTTATAACCAGAGCTTTGAATTCTTCATCATCTGATAGATTGCTTGTCTTCATTTTGTTGAATTCTTTTTCTGGAGCTTTGTGCCATTCTTTCTGGTGGGACATATTTCTTTATCTCTCATTTTGGCTGCCTCCTGGTGTTTGTTTCTATGTATTAGGTATGACTTCTAAGTCTCCTGGTCTTAGTAGAGTGGTTTTATGTAGTAAGTGTCCTGTGGGGCCCAGTGGCACAGTCTTCCTGGTCACCTGAGCCAGGTACTCCAGGTGTGTCCTTTGTATGGTTTGTGTGTGCCCTTCTGTTGTAGTTAAGCTTTGGTTGCTGTTTGCATGTCGATGGGAGGGACTGACCCTCAGGCTAATTGCTTGTGAGGACTGGCCGATGAGGGGCTGACCCTCTGGAGCAGGCTTCACTTAGGCAGGGGTCTGGCATCTGCCCAGTCTGCCCTTCAGGTGTGTCCTCCTCTGGTGAAAGATGACAGTGTGATATACAAATATGACCTGGCTAATGACTATTGAGAAGAAAATAATGAGATGGACATAAAGTATATTTTTAAATTAGAATGGTCATGGATTAAATATAGAAACAGATATGAATTTCTGGTTTCTATCATAAGCAAATGGATGGATACAGGTGGATGCAAATGTTAGGAAAAGAAGCATAAATGTAATAAATCACTACTACATTTGCAGGGAAATTGAAATTGGAAGCGATAGAAGAAAATGTGGTCTATTGGTCTATTGTGATCATCCTATGTTTTATATATTCTGTCCCAAATTGCTCCAGAAGGCTCTACAAGAATGCCTGAGTTCCACAGTTTTGCACAGAATGAACAATGGGCTAGATAATCATGCACAGAAAATCAATCAGATGGTGTGTAATGTACATAATTTTGAATATCATCTTTTTTTGGTCCTTAAACCAGTGAATGTGTAGAGTCACTTAGCTATCCTCAGTTCTCATAATGAGAGTCTCATTCAGAAAAATATCAATCTTCTTCTTCACTTCTCTTTGACAGTTAGTTATGATTTTCTTTGGGCCTGGGTAGACCAGGTGAAACCTGATAACAAGGATTTGGCCTATAGCAAAACCAGGAAAGAAAAGTAGACATTCTGGGTCCTGAGAGAATAAAACGAAGAACAGAATGTCAATTTGGATGACTTAGCAACATGGCAAGCCTGGGTATATGACAAGAGTATGTATTTTAGAAGTCCAACTTGGCAGTGGACACAATCAGAAACACTGCGCAAGTATGCAGCTATAAAAGTATGCACTCAACAAAGAGTCCATAGGCAGAAGTGATGTTCTTGGTTTCAGATAAATGTTGCCACCTCATATTTTAAGTCAGTTTTGGAAAAACAGATTAAGAGCATGCATTTAGAAAACTAGTATTGTAAAGAAGTCTGTACACTGAAACAATCATAATATCATTGGAAAGCAATTCTGTTTGACCTAGTTTTCAGTATCCTTCCTGGACTATTGGGTGAAATTGACAGATGTGGACCAGATGAAGCCACTCTAAGCCGGAGGCAGTGGAATACACAGACTGGATTCTAGCAGAGAATGGTTCCTTTGTTGAGCCTTCACCTGTATCCACTCCTCAGTTGAGTAGTTTTCTGTTGTTTCTGCTCCATTGTTAAGCTTGTCAACCCATAG
>NW_011888789.1:2204346-2206658 GCF_000151845.1 Pteropus vampyrus | reverse complement strand
TCTGCCCAGTCTGCCCTTCAGGTGTGTCCTCCTCTGGTGAAAGATGACAGTGTGATATACAAATATGACCTGGCTAATGACTATTGAGAAGAAAATAATGAGATGGACATAAAGTATATTTTTAAATTAGAATGGTCATGGATTAAATATAGAAACAGATATGAATTTCTGGTTTCTATCATAAGCAAATGGATGGATA
The DNA here is from genome assembly GCF_000151845.1 of Pteropus vampyrus. NCBI lineage: Eukaryota > Metazoa > Chordata > Mammalia > Chiroptera > Pteropodidae > Pteropus > Pteropus vampyrus. The sequence continues at coordinate 2,206,459 of NW_011888789.1, read as the reverse complement.
CAGGTGGATGCAAATGTTAGGAAAAGAAGCATAAATGTAATAAATCACTACTACATTTGCAGGGAAATTGAAATTGGAAGCGATAGAAGAAAATTTGGTCTATTGGTCTATTGTGATCATCCTATGTTTTATATATTCTGTCCCAAATTGCTCCAGAAGGCTCTACAAGAATGCCTGAGTTCCACAGTTTTGCACAGAATGAACAATGGGCTAGATAATCATGCACAGAAAATCAATCAGATGGTGTGTAATGTACATAATTTTGAATATCATCTTTTTTTGGTCCTTAAACCAGTGAATGTGTAGAGTCACTTAGCTATCCTCAGTTCTCATAATGAGAGTCTCATTCAGAAAAATATCAATCTTCTTCTTCACTTCTCTTTGACAGTTAGTTATGATTTTCTTTGGGCCTGGGTAGACCAGGTGAAACCTGATAACAAGGATTTGGCCTATAGCAAAACCAGGAAAGAAAAGTAGACATTCTGGGTCCTGAGAGAATAAAACGAAGAACAGAATGTCAATTTGGATGACTTAGCAACATGGCAAGCCTGGGTATATGACAAGAGTATGTATTTTAGAAGTCCAACTTGGCAGTGGACACAATCAGAAACACTGCGCAAGTATGCAGCTATAAAAGTATGCACTCAACAAAGAGTCCATAGGCAGAAGTGATGTTCTTGGTTTCAGATAAATGTTGCCACCTCATATTTTAAGTCAGTTTTGGAAAAACAGATTAAGAGCATGCATTTAGAAAACTAGTATTGTAAAGAAGTCTGTACACTGAAACAATCATAATATCATTGGAAAGCAATTCTGTTTGACCTAGTTTTCAGTATCCTTCCTGGACTATTGGGTGAAATTGACAGATGTGGACCAGATGAAGCCACTCTAAGCCGGAGGCAGTGGAATACACAGACTGGATTCTAGCAGAGAATGGTTCCTTTGTTGAGCCTTCACCTGTATCCACTCCTCAGTTGAGTAGTTTTCTGTTGTTTCTGCTCCATTGTTAAGCTTGTCAACCCATAGGCCAGTAATCTTATCACAGTCTTTTAGAGTCTTAAGACTAGTAAATAAATAAGGGGCATTTTATTTGCTCTTTTCCTACCTTTAGTCATAAAAGTTACCTAAAAGAATGACTACTGTATTCAAGGTTTAAAGGAGTCATTATTAAGGACTGATATAAATGTGAAAAATCTTCCTACTGAGAAAGAATAACAAAACTCTAGGTTTTCATTTCAGATTCTAATTATCTATTTCTTATTGGCTTTACATGTTAGCAAATCATAATGTCTGAGGCATGACAGTACCATTTAAGAAACTATTGTGTTTCATGTAAGCTGGGATGTATTTAAAGCACTGCATTATCACTGTGCTAAATAAGATATATATTTTTTCATATCTTGAGCTAGAACTAGTCAAATTATCCATGAATTCCAAAAAACATTGCGCAATACCAGATACCATGAGCATGCTCCAAAGCCAAGAGCAAATGATTTCTGGAATTTAGGGTCTTGCCAGTTTTACACATCTTGAAGCAATATAGTTCATAACATAGAAATTAGCTGTCACAGTCTTCAAGTGGCAATCTTCAAGTGGAAAGGAAGATTGTTTTTACGCATACTCCCATTGTATGCTCAGTGTCTTGCCCTTATATATGCTAAGCATACTGTCAACACATTTCTCTGCTTGTTAGACATTTCTCTGAAGGTAGCAGCACATGTATTTTAACTAATAGTGTTCATAATTTTGTTTAATTATTTATAAACTTTCTTTCCAGGGATATAGAACAAGATTAAAATTTAGCAAGAGAATTAAGGCAAAGGGAAATAAGTTAAAAGATTAAGATAAAACTAGAAGTGAGGGAAGCAAAAAATGCAATATCCTTGAGTCTAATACTCTAAAAGGCATGAGGGAGGCCACAAACCTGGCGTTAGCTTCTCAGGAACCCAATGAGAATATGAGAGCATAATCAGTTACATTGTTTCTAAATATCTCCTTAGCACTTATAAGATAAATAAATACTTATAAGATAAATAGTTATTAAATATTTAAAGATAAAAACAAATAGTAACTCAGGTTAGGCCCAACTAATCCTAGCACCAAGTAAGGAGGG
>NW_011888789.1:2192115-2204172 GCF_000151845.1 Pteropus vampyrus | reverse complement strand
GTAACTCAGGTTAGGCCCAACTAATCCTAGCACCAAGTAAGGAGGGACAACTTTCCTGTAGGTCTTCATAGCAGGGTACTGCATAACTTAGGAAATATGAGAGCATAATCAGTTACATTGTTTCTAAATATCTCCTTAGCACTTATAAGATAAATAAATACTTATAAGATAAATATTTATTAAATATTTAAAGATAAAAACAAATAGTAACTCAGGTTAGGCCCAACTAATCCTAGCACCAAGTAAGGAGGGACAACTTTCCTGTAGGTCTTCATAGCAGGGTACTGCATAACTTAGGAAACAATTTTCTTAACAATATCCCCATAAGGATCACATTCACAAGCCTGAGGAATAATCTCTCTCCTTCTGGGCCCATCCTCAGGCAAAACCATCTTTTAAAACTAAACTCTGATAATTTTGCCCTGGTGCTTAAATTCATTAAATCATTTTCCATTGCTTTTGGAATAAAGATCAAAACAATCATTAAGGTTACATTCAAGGTCCTGTGTGTTCTGGCCCTGTGTGTCTCTCTAAATGGCATCTCAATTGAGTCCTTAATTAAAGTCATGCTCCTTCTTTATAGGCCCTCAGAAAACCAAGTATCTTTGTCCCAGGGCAGCTATCAGTTCATAATTCTACATTTATTCATGTGATTGCTTGATTAATGTTGGTCTCTACACTATAAGCTCCAGGAGACTGGGTTCCTTGTTTTATTCTCAATCATTTACCCTGTGCTAACCATATTTCTGGCTCTATAAAAATTTGAATGAATCAATGGTTGAATAGATGGATTGAATAGAGGAATGAACAAACAAATGCAAGGAATGAGTTTTATATCCTTCAAAACAAAAGAATAGTATCAAATCAAAGTGCAGTGTGCAGAGAGGCGTTGGGTCCAATATAAGGCCATTCAAGCACATAATTCTGTGTCATCATAATTTAAGAATAGATTTTAAAATGAATAGGAAAGGATGAAATACACATCTATCAATCAATCCTCTGGAACCACTTTGATCTCAACCAAAATTTTAATAGGTGTTGAATTTAGAATATAATTTCTAAAATGTTTTAAATATATTAACATAAAATATAACAATGTTTTAACGTGTATTAAATATTAAATATTAGGTTCTGACAATCACCAGCCTGAGTGATTATCTGACTCTAGATTGATTCATTGAGAAATATCTCTATGTAAAGCTACTCTGATTTAAATGTCTCATCTGCAATATGGGGGTGGGCACCACGCTTGCCTGAAAAGGAGTCTGTGAGATTGTGTTTCCAAAATGGGGTTCATTATTTTAGAGGATAACATATAAAGGGCAATAAGTAGTAATTATATTAATGACAGAAGTCAACTTCCAGCTACATTGGTGCAATTCCTTCTAGAAGGAGGATTTTAGATTCCTTTTAGAAGTAGGTGAATAATCTCAAATTGTGTTAACAATAGTATGTAATATAGTGACCTTAAGGCAAATTTAACTTGAATATTTTTTCAATAACTGAAAATTTATGAAAAAATTTATAGTTCCATGTCCAGTTTTAACCACAAAGTGCTGTTTCCTGGAAAGCTTATCAACTTTTCTCAAATGTTTATGAATTATTATTATAAGAAAAAAATGTTGACATTTGTAATATTTGCCAGTCTTGGTGGCTTGAGAAAAGTCCAAAAACAGTTGAAATCATTTCCAGTTAACTTAAAAAGTGAAGAGAAGAAGAAGAAAAAGAGGAGAAGGAGAAGGAGAAGAAGATATTTCATGCATTGCACACAGTAGGGATTCAATAAAAGAATTTTGAGTTTAGTTGCCCTGATTTGTGCTATTTGTGCATGTTACATTGTAGAGGAATGAAAAGTGTCTTAGTGGTTGAAGTGTAATAGTATTAGTGAAATGTTAGTACCTTCCACTGTCTAGATTGCTTGCTGAGACAATACTACATGAACTGACATTAGAGGGAAAAATTTAATGAGGAACTACAGCTTATTTCTAGGTTATCAAGTTTCCTGTATGACCTTGTAAGGAGAAAAACATAGTTTAGCTTTCTGATGAAAAGTGAAGTATAGAGAGGGATAAAAAAGAAAATAAGAAACAATAGAAACTCTATCAAGATGAATCTGACTTTTGACAGGAACTGAAAAAGGAAACACACACACTTCCGGTGTCCTTTTCATTGTTTTGTTCATAAACAGCAGAGTCGCTTTAAGAAATGTTTACTTGTCTTTGTTGTCTTCCCTGCTTCTTCTCTGTTCTTCTTGCATACTGTTTCTTTCAATGCTCCTGAGAACTTTGATCATGCTCCTTTGTAATAATGGATGGTGACTGGGAAGGAGAGCTCAAAGGTGCCCGCAGCCCTCCTGCTCTGCAACTCTGCTGTCTCCATGTGTCCAGAACTGCACATGGGCTAGCATTTTTTCCTTACAAGCTAGCCTTTTACTGTTTCATAGATGCTCATAGAAGACAAGACTCCCAAGTCACTGACAAAAGGTTTTATTATTCATAGCAAAAGCATTATCCAGAGCTTCATGTTGGTGTGTGTTGGTTCTCATGCCCTCCTAGTTCCACAAGGACTATGCAAAGGTCATCATGGAGCCTCCACACTAGGTGAGCTGTGTTCAGGAGAGGAACACTGAACTTGGGCAGTCAGACAGGCAGCTCTATGTCTGTGGGAGACTTTCCCTCTCCCTCAAAGTTGTTTACTGCAAACACAAGCCTGAGAAGTGGCCCAGATGGAGAGCAGTCAGGACCTTGAGTTCTTTGCATATCCAGGAGCATATTCAAGGACACTCAATAACTTCAAGCAAGCTACTTTGTGCCTCAGTTTCCCCATCAATAATTGAGACAATAATAAAGCTACTTAATAGGATTAAATGAGTTAACACATTCATTGCATTTAGAATGGTCCTTGACAGAGAGTAAATGCTATTTCTGCTTTAGTTCATGTTTTGTTTCTCACTTTTGGATAATTTCATATTTTCTCATTCACATTCCTCAATTGGGATTTCATAAAAAAAAAAAAAAATTAGGCCCTCATACCCCAAGACCTACATTGTAATCAATGACTTAACTTCTTTCCTATGCATCTAGAATGATACTATGTACCATCCTTTGAAGAACTGAGAAAATAGTCATTTGAATTACTTTTGGTTTATACTTTAGATCAGGAATCCCAGTTTAAAAGGTAATATCTTTGCTCCTAATGGACAGAGCTCACTCTAGGCTACCTTGTATACCACTGGCCAGCCTGTGGGGTCTACACCTTCTCTAGTCAGTGGTCATCCCTACCTCAGGAAACAGTCTAATGCTGTTTGCCTCAGCAGTCTGCCTCCTTCACCAACATGTACCCAAGGCCTAGCACCAAGTCTGACACCAGTATACACAGCAAAATGATTTAGTTAATCAATGACAGGTATAGCAAGGACCAACACTGACAATTTATCCCACCATCCCCAACTCTATCTTTTTCTTGAACTTGACTAATTATAGCAATAATGATTTTAAAGGACAGTTCTTTAATCTCTTTTGCTAGGTTCTGTAAAAAGTAAAATAGAGGACTTAGGAAATTATATGAAGAAACATTCCCTAAGATAAAATTTCTATAAAGTTTCTTCTAATTTTTACAATATGACTGACTTGAGATAGTTTATACATATTCATGAGATTATGGAAAATATGTTCCAAGTGCATTGCTTTCTGGTGATAAAGATTTTTAAATCTAGGGAAACAGATAACTGACAGATCCTGGAGGATTTCCTTCCAATATAAATTTCAAATAGACTTTCAGAAAGTCCTGGATCATATTTAATTCAGTGTTTGACATGAGACTCATATGCTTTAAATATCAGCCTGTCAGAAGGCAGAATTCCATTCCATCGCACAGCTTTGGGTACTTGACAAATTTCTGGTGCAGGGAGCTGTCCCACTTCCATCTGAGTTTGGCCACAGGCTATCTAAAAATAATTTTAAATATTTTCAAAAAGGATCTTTTAAAGATATTTGAACACTGGTAAATTCCAGTTGAGAGAGACCCCAAAATTCACATTCATAGAAAGAAGAATTAATTTCATCTGAAAAATTTTGGAATATTTTATTCTGGAGGAACAACAATTATTGAAGATAATATATCTAAATTCCTTAGCAAATCAATACAAAAAAAAAAAATCTTAGCATTTCTGAGTTGAGTGCTGAGCCAGTGGGGATATGGGAAGTTCAGATGTATATGACTCCCCTTCAAGGAGTTTAACCCAGAGTCTCCCCACTAGACCCTCTCACATCTTTCCCCTACAACCATTTGAATAGAAAGTCTACTCTTCCAAAAGGAAGTTTACTTTGATTGTAGATCATATTCTAAAAAGAAGGCAAACTCAGTCAGCAAACTAAACAGATGTTTCAAAATAACCAAATAAATTACTCCTTAACATTATTTCAGAATCTTAATGAATTCCTAATTGCAAACTCAAACTATGTTTCTTCATTACATTTCTTAAATTAGGATAATTTTATGGCCTTTCTGCAGATTAGTTTTAATTCTCCAAGTCTCTATGAAGTCCAGAACTGTTTTGGCTTTCTTTTCACCTTTTAAATTCTTATATATTATAAACTAAAACTTAACTGCTATAAAATTGAACTTTACTTTCTCCTACCTGAGTATGCCTCCTGACCAAAAAACATTATCCTATAGCTGTATGCTTATACATAATTTCTCCAACTACTAGATACATTAAATACAAAATTACTTGTTTTTGTTTTTAATTTCATGAACCCAGAGAATGAAATGCATTCCTTAAAGTGCTCATAATCTTGCACTAAAGGAAAAGAAACTGGGCTAATTAACTCTTCTTCACACAAGCCTTCTTAATAAGAAAAATTAGAGCCTCTAAATGCTAGAGGCAGTAGCTCCATGGCAGAGTCCTCTACGAATATGGTAAGTTGAAAGATTTTTTCAGGACCCAGCTGCCGTTATTCCTGCTGCCACTACCATGGTCACTAGCTGGAGAGGACTCAGGAGGAAGATAAAAGTATTACATTATTTGTTGCTAAAGGTTTCCAAAAGCTCATTTTTATGTAAAACTTTACCACCAACTATGAAAACATGGAGAAAGCAATCTGCATTGTGTGCCCCTATCTATGCTTCTTTTCTACAGTGCAATAAAAAGTCGAGCAGGCTAAACCTTATAAAATTTTATTTCATCATCATTCACATAAGGAAATTTAAACTAACTATTGCAGAAAAATCAGACTGGCGAGAAACCAAGCACCACTTGGAGAATTGGAGAACTCAGGTTTATTATGCTGGTGGTCCCAGAAGAGCTAGCGCTCCAAAGATCTGGGCCCTGAACTCAGGGATAACTTTACTTTTATAGGGCTTAAGAAGCAAAGGCGATACATCTGTTATCTAGACAGAAAAAGCAAAGGGAAGGGTGAGTCTTCAGTTGATCTCAAGGTCACCCTGCCCTTCGGCCTATGCAGCAAACATGTCTACAGAAGCAGAACCAAAATCTGATTACAAAGTTAGCCATTTGAGTGAAAATTCCTCTTCATAATGAAGGTTGTACCCTGGAAATGACTTTTATAGATTGAAATGCATTTATTAAATTAATGAAAAGGGTATGATGTTTATTCATCAGTTTATTTTTCCTAATATTTAAATATTGTGGCCTTCAAAATACATTTCCTTGACATTTTCTAATATGTATATAGCACTACCTAGAATTTTCTGATTAAGTTAGATTATCTAACATAAATTTATTCTTCGCTCCCTCTCTTCTTTCCTTCCTTCTTTCCTTCCTTCTTTCCTTCAAAAATGAGCTATGAAAATGTTACAGGCATTGCATTTGTCACTATAAATTTACAAAAAAAAAAATTTTGCCCTCAAAAAGATCAGGCAGCTATACAAAATGCTAAGGGTTTTCTTTTTGCCATAAAAGGTAAAGTTGTAATTAATAGCCTCTCACACAGAAATTTTAAAGGTTCTTGGGTTACAAAGGAAATTACACATCAAGCTAGGTATTTTCCTTTTGCTATATATGGCAGTTAGTTTTTACTGCAAAAAATTAATGTGAAAGTAGAAAAGTAATGGAAAAGTTTTTATAGCTGACTTTGCAGAGCATTACAGCACAATTTGATTAATGCACCTAGTTAACATTTAACTGTCTTAAGAGAAATATTTTTCCTGTTTACAGCCTACATTTCTTTCTTCCCCCAAGCTTAATTTAATGCAAAACTTCCATTGATATAATTGTTAATGCTTGAGAATTTTTGTTTCTGTTCACAAAGCATAAGATACATTTTTATGTGTTGTATACTATATGTGTTGAAGCAGCAATAACATTTTTCTTAGCCTTGCAAAACTTAAACTAGTGTGGTGATTTCAACAGCAAAAATCTAGATTTAATTAATAACGAAGAGTTATTCTTCCAAAGATTAAGCGAGGATTTTATTTAAGTCTAACTCAGCAAAGGAAATTGGGTTCGTAATGGTTGTTTGGTATCTGTCAGATAGAAGTCTTAATGACTTCATTTTATTATCTGGTAGAAAAATTTTACTAAAAGTAATTTTCAGATTGACTTGCATTCTATAACACACGAATTATTAAAAATAAATGTTAATCGGACAGACTTTATTGTAACCAGAACTATGTACATTGCAATCTCTAGCAACAACATCAATGTGAAAAGATGGTTCCCGCAGACTGTTTCAAACAGATAATCTGGAAAAAAATAAACACAGTGTAGACCATAATGTCTCCAGCTTTGGGATAGTAGGTAGGTTTTAGTATCAGGGTCAGTTGACCTTCCTGGCTGTCTCTTTGAATTTTGGCAATGCTTTAAGCCAATAAACTCAACTGGCTTCATATGAAATTGTGTACATCCTGTTTGGTAATGCCACTCATACCACCAGGAACCCGATGAGACCCAGGCCCAAGACCTCAGTCTCACCTCCCTGTCCTTGCCTTCGAAGTCATGAAAGTAACTCACATTTTAAAAGAGGATACAAAATTGCCTATGACATTTAATTCTATATATATTTAATTTTTCTGATTTTTTTATGTCACAATTTTTGTTTTGGAAAAATGGCGAGACATGAATAAAATATCTCAACCGAGAACAAAAAGTTCTAGCTTTTAATTTTAGTTATATAGATCTGGGAAAATGTCATTTAATTTTCTTGGCCTATACCCCTTATCTTTAAAGATTAAGATTTGTCTGGGTCAGTAATTCTTAAATTTTCTAAGTCACGAACTGCACTGAAAATCATCTGAGTTTTTATCATTACATTCTCAGAAAACTGTGGACCTTCATACGAGGATTATGCTCAGACATACAAACTGATAAAATTTTGTGTGATATTTGAACAGGTTATTTATAGATTTTTTTTTAAAACTGATCCAAATTAAGAGCCTTCAGACAATCTGCTTGATTTTTCTCATCTCTAATTCTTCACAAAATTTATAACTTCTGAATAAATCAGAGAGTTTTCTTGGGGGGGAAACCCCAAGTTTTCCATATAACCTAGAAATTGAGTAATAAATCATTGAATAAAAAGATATGATTAGCCCTAACCTTGATTTTTGAACTTTCATGTTGTAAGAATTGTTGTGAAATAATATTTGTTTTTAATGATCTTTTGGATCAAGAGTCGGTCAACTTTTTCTATGAATAGTAAATATTTTAGGTTTTCCGGGCCACACAGTCTTTGTTGCAACTACTCAACTCTGCCACTGTAGTTTGAAAGCAGCCATATGCAATATACAAACAAATGACCATGGCTGTATCTCAATTTTATTTACAAAATTTTATTTACAAAAACAAGGAGTGGATGAGGTATAGCTCATAGACTACTGGCCTGTTTTTGATGGCTAAAGTTAGTTAAATTTAAACTTCTCATTCAATTTTACCTAACATCCTCATTCATATTTTGCCCTAAAATTTAGGTGTAACAACATTAATAGTCTATTTATTTTATCCTAATATTGAGGTATAACATTATATTCACTATGCAAGTGTATAGTTGGGAAAATATGCCAAAAAGAACACCTTTTGTTTAAAAACATAGCGTGCTTTTTAGATGTGTTAGAGTTACAGATTCCAAGAATTTAATGATTCTAACTTAATACTGCATCCAAATTTCCTTTATTCTTTACTTCATGAAAGTATTTTAGAATAGAGCTTTACTATCAGACATCACTAATATAAGAAAAAGTGACATTAAAAGTTAACACACATGCACACACACGAAAAAAAACAAATAAAAATTAGCACTCCCATCAGTTTGATTCACCTAGATTGATAATTTTTAAAAAATAATAGGTAGTCACTAAGAATTTTACAGCCAGACATGCTAGTAGTATGCAATCTGTTCTATTGCTTAAAACTTTAAAAGAGGTAAGGAGGACTTTCAAGGGCTTAGAGGAGAAAATAATCCAAGCAACTTTTCTATGTTAGAAATACTTTCCATGGATAACAAGTAGATGATAAATGAAATCAAAATTTTAAATAAGCTCTGCATTAAAAATTTTGGCAAATGTCGCTGTACTGCGTTGGAACTAGTAGCATTAATCCAAGAAGTTACTTACTCTGGTTCTGTGCCTTATTTTTAATAAAATAACAAATCTTTTCATTGTGTATACAAGCTTAATTTTTCATAATTCTGTCCTGAAAGAGCAGTCATTCTTCTGAGAATAAAGATTAATGATAACATAAATTAAACTTTTTTTGGTTTTCAGAGAATTTCACAGATTTAACACTCCATTCTGGTACATGAAAAATCCAAGATTCATTTCTCAGGATCTAAGAACTGATGTCCTGTGTATATAGTACTTTTACAACATCAGTTTATTTTTATTTCATACTTTATCCTGCGATATTGAATGCTAATTGAAACTCACGTCTAGTTACTGCCAAGGAAAGTTTAAACCTTAAATCTTTCTTTTCTTAGATATAATCTTTTTTAGTAGCAGTCTAAATAATGTCTTATGTAAAACATCTTGGATGAGGAAAAATACCCTTTTTACATAGAAATTTTATATTCAATATTTTTCCAGATCTCACAAATCTAAGAACTCTCCACAAACTTTTTCCTTTTCTCCCTTCAAAAATTCAAACTGTCATTTCTCTGGATCTTTCCCCAAAGCCTTAAATTTTATAATAAATCATCTTTCTTCCTGTTTTTTTCAAATTCCCTATTTTCTTTATTTCTCTTCTTGTTATATTTTTTGCATTTCTGCTGCTCCCTGCAATATTGATTAGAAATAAAAAGTAAACAAAAAATAATACAGCTACGAGAGAAATTTGTTGGTCTGCAGTCTGTGACTTTTCTGTTTGCTTTATTATCCCTTTTGTAAATGATCTTAATATTTCTTCCTCCCTTTTAGAGTTAGCTAAACATTTTTTTTTATTTCTTCAATCTGTGAAAGCTCATTACTAGGTTTCTGAGATTAGCATGTTCTATGTATTGTACTAAAAAGTACTTGTTGACTTTTTGGTATTTGATTTGCTTGTCTGCTTCAAACGTGATTACCTCACATTTGTCTATATCACAATAAGACTGTTTACATGAAGACATTTAAGCTAACCAACACTGACAATGTTTTTACATATTTTAGGTGCATTTTTATATTAAAAATGATTAGACCTCTCCATAGTCATCACAGTTCTGTGAAAGATCAATCTTGTCAACAGTCGTCTTTAGCGCTCTAATTGTTCGAGTTATCACAGAAAGTCATGCCACAAATTTTATTCCACTTTGACCTTGTTCTTTTAACACAATTTCTCTACTTCAACAGGAGAAGGATGCACATCTTGCGCACATACATATCTTAGGTAATTTCATACACAACCTAATTTTGTATTTCCATATTACTGCCCCCATTTTATAGATAACAATATTGAAGCCCAGTAATTTTCCCAAAGTCATAAGTTCAGTAAATAGTGGATCCATGATTCAAGCGCTTATAAGTTTGCCTTTAAAATACCATGCTGTTTCTAGAATTTCTCTGTCTTCTTAAGGAGAAAAATCTATAACCATATCTAAATACCCTTCATCATGAAGTCTAGGGACGTCTAAATGAATATTGCTCATGTTATTTGACTTCCTTGCCTCTCAAAAAACTAATATCATAAACTTATAGATTGAGATTTACTTATTTGTTAATCTAAGAAGCATTTATTGGACATCTACCTGGTATCGATGCCATGTAGATATTGAGGCAACTTAAAGATGAAATACAGGCTCTGACTTGAAAACATTAAGTTTCCATTTGCTACTTTCCTCCTCACTAACGGTCTGATTCTCATCTGTAACAGGAGTAAAACCATAGTACATACTTCATTTAGTTTTTCTCAGGTAATTTTTATTATCATTCCCATTTTACTGATGGGGAAACTAAAAGTGCAAAAAAGTTAAGCATCTTTCCCACATTCATACAGCTAATCAGTGATGAAACTAAAATTTGAACCCAGGCAGTCTGGCTCCAGTGCATGTGTTCTCAGCCACTATGTCATGCTGTTTGCATGACGATGAATAGAAATCTCACAGGAAAGTGACATAACACTGACTTCTTTCAGTTTTGATGCAGGGGGCGTATAAGCTCTCTTATTTCTCTATTACTGATTCTTAGAATTTTTGGTGCCTTTCTCAGAAAAATATGTTAAATATCTTATGTGTTAGTCAAAGGAAACACAAGGACCTAGAAAATTGGTCTTTATCTTTAACCTGGTTTAAAATGAAATAAAATTACCTACTTACAAAAAATTTTTCAGAGAAAATTTTTAGAGAACAGACTGGTGATTGCCAGAAGGGTGGGGGTCGAGAGCGTGGATAAAAATGGTGAAAGGGTGAAGAAGTACAAATTAATAGCTACAGAACAGCAATGGGGGTATGGAATAAAGTATGGAGAATACTGTTAATATTATTGTGATGGCTGTGTGTAGTGCTGGGTGGGTGCTAGAGTAGTCGGGGGGATCATTTTATAAATTGTGCGATGTCTAACCATCATACTGTATACCTGAAACTAATACATAATTAAATGAAATTAAATTTTTTTCAATGGTATCAATAAATAACTTAGATATCACACAGCTGTTCTGAGAATCAAATTAGATAATATAATCTTATAACGGTTCTAGCACAAAATAGATGTAAATAAATTTTATATGCTTTATAAAAAGAAAATTACAGAGATAATTTTGCATTTTCTGCTAGGAAAGACCTGTCTGTATCTTAAAGAATGAGAGAGTAGATAAACTTCTTGTTCTAAATTTAAAATGGCTTATTAAATGTCATTAAAACTAAAATTTATTCTGCACTGATATAACGGGGCATATCTCTCATTTACCTCTCTGCCTCTAGCCAGAATACAGTGCCAAGATCATTCTACTGACTGAGCATAACAGGGTAAGGCAAACTTTGTGATAGTGAACAAAATTACAAATCAATTAAAATTTTTATGAATTGATATTTTTTTGTGTAATTTTATCTTGAGATACAAAAGGTGAAAAGAACATTTCAAAAAAAAATAGAAGTTTATACCTATTGAATTCCTAATATGTGCTGTGTAATATGCCCGGCATTTTCTCATGTGTAATCTTATTTATTCTTTATATAACAACCCTCATAAATGTTGTCAGTAGACACTAAGACAAGCTTTTTTCAGCACTCGGGAATAAGGAAAATCGCATCGCCCCTGGCAGGTAAACAATGAAACCAGCACATATAGGAAGACAGCAGAACTACTCACGATCATCAGCCAGGTCTCAAAGGACTAAACCAGTGCAGAGAGGACAAGTGAGTTTGAAAGTGAGCGGGCAGAACTGGACACTACAGTGGTAATGTCTACTTAATGAGCGCTGCCCCTGTGCCAAGGAGTGTACTAAGCACTTTTTATTATTTTCCAACACTATAAGAAAGGGACAAAGCTGAAACTTGATACTGGAACTCTACTATTGGAATCCCAGTCACAATGTCAGCAGTGCCTGTCCTATACTGTCTGGGAGAAGAAGATGCCTCTTGTGGCCATAAAGAATTCTAACGAATTTGCCACTTTTCCACTTTTTCATTCTTT
>NW_011888789.1:2188862-2191445 GCF_000151845.1 Pteropus vampyrus | reverse complement strand
ACTGACAGGATCATAGTCAACATAGCTCAAGGAATCTCTGAGAAGACAGTTGAATGGAGCTGTCTTTGTCTCATTCACTAAAAACTTTGTCATATTTCCTCTCCGTCTCACCAAGCAAACTTTTAATCATAATTTGGTTTCAGACAATTGAAAAAGAATGAACTTGTCCTGCCGATATGAGAATTGTCATTCACCAGAATGGATCTGCTTCTTATGTTAATACATTGATCTTTCTCTTTTTGACATTGGTAGGAGTTTGGTTACTGTGAATGTGCTTTTGAAAGCTACATTCACTCTAATATGCTAACAACTAATGTGCACGAGGACTAGAACAAAAGAATTCTGGTGAATTCATCAAATGTCCACAAATATATCCTCTTTGGAAAATAACTGCCCACCTTCCAACATTATAATTAGCTCAGGCTTTCCTTTCTCCAAACTTTTCCATCATGGAGATAAATACAAACAGACTAAGGTAGAAAAAATATCTGCTAATATAACTGTAAAAAAAAATTAAAAGCTTCAGAACTCATCATTTGCATATGACCCAAGTGTTGGAAATTTACCAAGTTGTTAACAGTATTAGAAAATTCAAAGATTAAATTTAATTTAAAACAAAAGAGACCATATAGGATGGAGAGGTAATCTCTGAATTCCATCTGAAGGTATAGGAAGCCAGAGGTAGAATATAAATCATGTCTGAAAGTGTCCATGATTAGATCTGGAAAGGACCCTCTAACAGGTAAGAATGATCTGAGGGGAGATATGAGGGACAGATTTCAGCCCAAGAATTTCAAAGAGCAACAAATAAAGAGAGAAGGGAACTCCAGGTCACATGAGTGAAAAAGGAAGAAAATCCAAGGCAAATATCATAGCTAACCTTCTAGTAGTTCCTGGAAACATGTTATATATGTGAATGAAATCCAATTAATGAACCTGAAAGTGAGTGGACAACTAAAACGGAAATTGTGCATCAAGAAACACTGGAAATGAGAAGCTAAGTGTGGAGTTTGAACCAAAACTAAAAGCAATGGGTATTCAGCAAAGGGAAACCAAAGTGAGTTTTGTAGCTTCTGTCAATCTCTATCACAATGTTTGTAGGATTTGAGATTGTTTCATACCATGTATAGTCTCAATGCCTTGTGTCAAACAGGAATGAGCATCTTGACATTGGTCTTGGCAATGATGACACCAAAAGTACACAGAACAAAAGCAAAAATAAACGAGTGGGGCTTCATCAAATTAAAATGCTTCTGCACAGCAAAATGAAACAAAACAAAAAACAAAACAAAACAAAAAACAGCAAAATGAAAAACTAACATACAGAATGGGAAAAATATTTATATACCACATATCTGATAAGGGGTTTATATCTAAAATACATAAGGAACTCACACAACCCAGAAGCAAAATAATCAAATAATCCAATTTAAAAATGGGCAACAAGTACACGAAAAGTGCCCAATATCACTAATCATCAGGGGAATGCAAATCAAATCCACAATGAGCTAGCCCCTCATGCCTGTTAAGATGGTTATTATCAAAAAGACAAAAAAAAAAAGACAAAAAAAAAAGTGTTCGTGAAGATATGTAGAAAAGAGAACCCCTTCCTACTGTGGGTAGGAATGTAAATTGATGCTGCCACTGTGGAAAACAGTATGAATTTTCCTTAAAAAATAAAAATAGAAATACCATATGATCCAGCAATCCACTTCTGGGTATATATCCAAAGGAAATAAAATCACTGGTTGGAAATGATATCTTCATCCCCATGCTGATAGCAGCATTATTTACAATAGCCAAAACATGGAAACAACTTATATGTCCAATGATGGATGAATAGATAATGAAAATATGGTGCATGTGTATAAAATAATAATAATAAAATGTTATTCACACATAAAAATAAGGAAATACTGTATCATCTCACATGTGGAATCTAAAGAAAAGAACTCACAGAAATAGAGAACATGTCAGTGGTGGCCAGAGATGGGGGATGGGGAGCAGAATAAGTGAAGGTGATCAAAGAGTACATACTTCCAGATGAAGAATTTCTGGGCATATACTGTACAGTCTGGTGACTATAGTTAACAATACTGGGTTGTATATTTGAAAGTTGCTAAGACAGTAGAACTTAAGAGTTCTCTCAACAACAACAACAAATTATAACTATGTGAGATGAAGGATATGTTAACTAACTTTATTGTGAAAATCATTTAGCAATATAAACATATATCAAATCATTAAATTGTATACCTTAAATTTGCACAATGTTATATGTCAATTATGTCTCAATAAAAGTAGAAAAAACAATTGCAATAACGATAAAATAAAATTCCCCAATATTTTTTATTCAAAATTTACTAAAAATGTGATATTTTGACTATTTCTATTTAAAATCTTGAAATTTGAGATACATTAAGTAATACATTAGTTTGTTCAGTCTCTGAATAAAAGCAATAAACTGGTAGTATAAATTCTCGGGTCACTAAATTCGATTTTATGCATTCATCTGGCTGACTATAAATTTAAAATCTTTTGCAGCTTATCTTTTGTCCCTGTTTAAAAAATATAAAGGACTTC
>NW_011888789.1:2185958-2188812 GCF_000151845.1 Pteropus vampyrus | reverse complement strand
AATAAAAGCAATAAACTGGTAGTATAAATTCTCGGGTCACTAAATTCGATTTTATGCATTCATCTGGCTGACTATAAATTTAAAATCTTTTGCAGCTTATCTTTTGTCCCTGTTTAAAAAATATAAAGGACTTCACTTTCGACTAAACTTCTGCTGAGAAATTAGTTATTTTTAAAAAATTTATTTTTCAATTAGAGTTGACATTCAATATTATTTTATATTAGTTTCAGCTGTACAGTGGTTAGACATTTATATAATTTACAAAGTGATCCCCCCAATTAATCTAGTACCCACATGGCACTGTACATAATCATTACAATATTATTGACTATATTCCCTATGCTGTCCTTTACATCCCTGTGACTACTTTGTAACTACCAATTTTTACTTCTTAATCCCTTCACCTCTTTCATCCAGCACCCCCCCAAATCTCCCACCCGTCTGTCAATCATCAGTTTGTTCTCTGCACCTATGAGTCTGTTTTCATTTTGCTTGTTTGTTTATTTTGTTCCTTAGATTCCATATATAAGTGAAATCATATGGTATTTGTCTTTCTCTGTGTGACTTATTTTATTTTGCATGATACCCTCCAGGTCCATCCATGTTGTTGCAAATGGTAAGATTTCTTTTTTTTTTTTTTAACAGCTGAGTAATATTTCACTGTATATATGTACCACAACTTTTTTATTTAATAATAAGCAGTCCAGAACCTTTTTGGCACCAACGACTGGTGCTCCTATGAGAACTCAATGCTTGATGATCTGAGGTGGAGTTGAGGTGGTGATGCTAGTGCTGGGGAGCACCTGCAAATACAGATGAAGCTTTGCTTGCTCACTCGCCACTCACCTTTTGCAGTGTGGCCTGGTTTCCAGCAGGCCTCGGACCAGCACCGGTCCACAGCCTGGAGGGGATAGGGAGCCCTGAGCTAATCGTCTATTGATGGGCACTTAGATTTCTTCCATATTTTGGCTATTGTAAAGAGTGCTGCTGTGAATATGGGTGTACATAGATCTTTTCGAATTAGTGTTTTGGGTTTTTTTGAATAAATATCCAGAAGTGAAATTGCTGAGTCAAAAGGTAGTTCTATTTTAAATTTTTTGAGGAAACTCCAAACTATTTTACATGGTGGTTATACCAATTTGCAATCCCGCCAATGGTACATGAAGGTTCCCTTTTCTCCACATCCTTGCCAACATTTGCTGTTTTTTGATTTATTGATGATAGCCATTCTGACAGGTGTGAGGTGATATCTCATTGTGGTTTTAATTTGCATTTCTCTGATGACTATTGACATTGAGCATCTTTTCATATGTCTATTGGCCATCTGTATTTCCTCTTCGGAGAAATGTCTATCCATGTCCTCTGCACATTTTTCAATTGAATTGCTTGTTTTCTTTGGTTTTGAGTTGTATGAGTTCTTTATAAATTTTGGATATTAACCTCTTATCAGATGTATCAAATATCTTCTCCTATTCAGTAGGCTGTCTTTTTGTTTTGTTGATGGTTTCCTTTGTTGTACAAAAACGTTTTAGTTTGATGTAGTCTCATTTATTTTTCTTTCATTTCCCTTGACTGAGAAGATGTATCAGAAAAAAATTTTTACTAAGAGCAATGTCAGAGAATTTACTGCTTATGTTTTCTTCTAGGAGTTTTAAGGACTTACATTTAAGTCTTTAATCCATTTTGAGTTTATTCTTGTGTATGGTGTAAGAAGGTGGTCCAGTTTCATTTTTTTTGCATATATCTGTCCAGTTTTTCCAACACCATTTATTTTAGTTTTTTGAAGTATTTATTGTTTTATTGAAATATAGTAGACAATTAGTTGCTCATATTTACAGTGTACAATTCAATGAGTTTTTTTTCAATTATAGTAGGCATGCAATAATATATTAGTTTCAGTTGTACAGCACAGGGATTAAAGATCTATATAACTCACTAAGTGAGCACCCTACTAAATCTAGTACCCTTCTCCTCCCTTACATATTTATTACAACATCGTTGACTATTTTCCTTACGCTACACTTTATATCTCCATGACTATTTTGTAACTATCCATTTGTACTTCTTAATCCTTTTGCTCTTTTTCACTGACCCTGACCCTGCTAACCCTCCTCCCATCTAGTAGCCCTCAAAATATTCTCTGTATCTATGAGTTTGTTTCCATTTTCATCGTTGCAGTTGTTTATTTTGGTTTTTTTAGATTCCACATGTATGTGAAATCATGTGGCATTTGTCTTTATCTGACTCACTACATTCAGTGCACTACTCTCTAGGTCCATCGAGGCAATATCATTTTCCATCCCCTTCCTTTTATTCTGTCTATGTCTTTTAATCTGAAGTGCGTCTCTCGTAGGTGGCATATGTAGGGGTCTTGTTTTCTTATCCATTCAGCCGCCCTATCTTTTAATTGGAGCAATTAATTCTTTTCCGTTTGAGGTACTTGTTGATAGATATGTAGTTATTATCATTCTTTATTCCTGTTTTTGATATATTTTTCTTCTTCTTAAAGAATTCCCTCTAACATTTCCTGTAATACTGTCTTGATGGTGATGAACTCCTTTAGCTTTTTATTGTCTGGGAAGCTCTTTCTCTGTTCTTTGACTCTAAATGATAGCTTTGCTGGATAAAGTATTCTTGGTTGTTGATCCTGAGTTTTCAACACTTTGAATATTTTTTCCCAAGCCCTTCTGGCCTGCAAAATTTCTTTTGAGAAACCAGCTGCCAGTCTTATGGGAGCTCCCTTGTTAGGTAACAAACTGCTTTTCTCTTGCTGCTTTTAAGATTTTCTCCTTGTCTTTAATCTTTGGCATTTTACTGGTGATTTGTCTTGGGCCTCTTTGAGTTCATCTTTTTT